>NC_079333.1:32883592-33186622 GCF_029582105.1 Oenanthe melanoleuca | reverse complement strand
GCCAGTGCCTCACCTCTTTCTTTCTTGCTGGCCTTTTGCAAGCAGAAAAAGTGACACCAGAAACTGTCCAATTTGTCTCCTTCTGACTAAACACTGACAAAAATGCATCTTGAATTTGCAGGATAGATTCAAAAGCAAGCTACATAATTTTTTTTCTTTTCAACAGACTCAGGAGAAGCTCTGCAGGAAACATGAGGAGAATATACTTTTCATTTCAAACTGAAACATTTTACTTGCTCAGTATTTTTACATGTATTACTACAAGGAAAGGTTAAATTTTAGTATTTGTGTTTTCTAGGGACATAAGCTGAACACACAAAGATTGTACAGAACCAGATGTTATTATTTTAAGCACATGAGCATTGGTAATATTGACTATATTGCAGAATGTCAGCCAGTTAATGAAGCACTCTGTATTTTCAGTCATGTCTCTACAAGAAGTAATTCACCCGAAGGCAGAAGAAAAACAGGTTTCTATTGAGTTTTTGAATTCTAATATACTAAAATGTGTAAAACTGTTTGGATAAAAGAGTATTTTCATGAAGAGTCTTCAGCATCTTTAATAGCCCAGTCACCCAGCACCAGCTAGGAGTTACATAACAGCCTCCAAAGCTGAATTGTTTTAGTTACCAGGAAGACCAGGGCAGGCAGTGGCAATAGGATAGGACAGACCGTAAGAAAAGAAGGAAAAAAAATCTGACATTGAAGGTAACCAAAAAGCAAAACAACAGAGAAACATTCCATGTCTTTTCAAAGTGCAAATATCAATAAGAAGGAAAAGAGTACACATTTTAAAGTAAATAGATAGCAATAAATAGGAGCTTCTCAGGTCATATGATATATGAAAGGATATCATGTGAAAGAATTAAAATAGAAAAAAACTGTTGATAAGACTTATTGCTTAAAGAGTAAAAATTGAAAGTAAACACAAAACATCTTTGGAATGAAATGCATTTTTTTCCAGATGAAAATCACAATAAAAAATTGAAAGAAGAAAGAGATTGAGAAAAAAAACACAGAAATAATGTCAACCTTACTCTGGTTTTATAGTGAATTATCCTTGAGCACCCCTCTGCTCACTCAGCAGCATACCCCCTTCCAAAAGGCCAGCACATATCCATTCATGTCCTTGCCATTGAAAGGAGGTCTTGTTTTCTGATAAAGCTGTCAGGTAAGGGTAAAACCAGAGTTTTAGTGAACTCTAAGACAAGGAAGAAAATTGGGAACAATCTGTAGCCCATATTTACCAGTTAAATGAGCTGCTGCAAATGTTAGTCCTGTTGCAAAAAGAAAACCAATTCTTTACATTTTCAATCAGACTTATTAATGACTACCTTAAAAAAACAGAAAAAAGTGGAAAATACAGAATTTAAATTTATAAATTGTCAAAGGAAAGTAATTCATAATCTCTAGCATGAGGAATTAGCAGATACACTTTTCCCATGTGTACATAAAAATGACTATGCACAGAGGGCTACTACTAATAAAGCTCAAATGACTACAGAAAAAACTCCCAACCACATCACTTCATGTTTTCACATTTAAAATGAAAAGAAGAAAATATGGTTTTCAAAGGAAATCATTCTTTCCCCTCACAACTGTATATTCTTCCATGAAGAATGTACTACTCAAGGAAATTTAAAGCCTGTTGATAGAAACAAGAGTTAAATATGGCTGAATGAAAAACTAAGTACTTAAAATGAAATATTCATGAAAATGGGAATTGAGAAAGCTCAGGAGTCTGTGAGGAAACAGCAAATACACTCTAGCAGAAAAGGATGACTACATTAAACACAAGTGAATCTGCAGAAAAACATTAAGAAAATATATCCATAACTTGTTTCATGCATAGATGCATAGTGAGTGCCAACTATTTTAGGCAAAGGCAAAAAAAAAAGCAAAAAAATCTTTTTATAAAATATTCAATGCTGTATGGTTTCACCATGTAACTCTACCAGGACAGTGATTTTTAAATTTAAAAGAGGAATTAAAATGTAACCTTTTGTGTCTTATGGGAAGCCTACTAAGGCTTGACTTTACAAGAAGATTTGTAATCCCTGGTGCTTCAGCTGTGACATCAGCTGAGCCCCAGAACTATCTATCAGTGCTGGGGCAATGTCCATAAACACAGAGTCACTCAGGGACTAGAGTTAACTTGCAGTAGAGTGGAAGCTGTGGTGAGGATAGCCCAGGCAAACAGAAAGGAAATGATGTGAGATGAGAAAATAATTTGAAAGTTAATAATGGAGAGTTTCTTTAACCACCTTTTCCATTTAAAATATGCTTTAGGGGTTTTCACTTGAAGTAAAAATATTGTGAAACTTGCAATGAAATGATAAAGGCTTTTCTCCAACAATTTAAAAATAAAAGAAGTATATTCTAAATAATATGCAGCAAATGGAGGCACAAAAGCTGAACCTAATACAAAGGTCTTGCATGGCCAGACAAGTGGGTAGTATATTGGCACTTGTGCATTAGTCCAAAGGGTACCAAAATTGTATTTATTATATCAAAAGAAAGGCAGAAAATACCAATCTCAACATTTAACCTTGTACACTAACTGCTGACATAGCCTGGAGCACTCAAAGATTAGTTCTGAACACAACAAATACCATTTGGTGTGCTACATGAAATTGTGTATTGCAGCCACACAACCCTGTTAATCATCTTCACCAAAACAGAAATCTCTGCAAGAAAGAGGCAAATTATTGCTTAGTGAATTCTGGCACTTTTGTTGAAGCAAAACATGTTAAAACTACAAGAAGGGAGAACTTTTTGACAGCATCATCTGTCATGCCATGCTTGGAAACACTCAAGGCCAGATTGGATGGGGCTCTGAGCAACTGATCTAGTTGAAGATCATGAAGATGCCTGATCATGGGTGGAGGTTTGGAACTAGCTGGCCTTTAAAGGTCCCTTCCAACTGAAATCATTCTCTGATCTGGCTAATCTCTCTTCAATGAGCACTTCATGGACAAGCAAGGGAGGCACATGTAATCAGCTAGAGAAAATAATTTACTATTTTTCAACATAGTAAAAAACACTCTATGGGTAAGTAAGAAAACAGTAGAGTTGGAGATGCCACTATAAAAAGATGGGGAAAAAAGTGGCTTTTCATATTGCAATTTAAAAGAGTCTCCTGTGTAGGAGAACTCTAGTGCACTTTCAACAATTATCAATAAATTGTGATTTGAAATAAAGTTCCTCTAGTTTTGGAACAATGCTTCTTTTCTCTTTTGGTGTCAAGTAAAAAAAAAAAAAAAAAAAGGCTCAAATACAAGGGGAAAAATATACTATCATAATGTTGAGTTATGTCATTTATAGATCTCATTCTTTCTCAATTTTCCTAACTTAAAAAAATGGACCAAGCTTCTCAACAAAATTCACTCACTGAACTTCAGCAGGACAGTCTATGAAACATGCCTCCAAACTTTTTTTTCCCTTTTATTCATCTTTATAGTGGTGGCATTTTCTGCCTGATGACAAGGAAAGGATTTTTCACCCTCCTGGTGAGTAGGACAGTACACAGGGCAAGTATCACCATGTGCTTGTCCTGGTTCTTCTCCTCCCTGTAGTCTGCTGGCCACTGCTGGAAACTGGATCCTCAGCAAATGGGCTTTGGTCAGATCCAGCTTGGCCATTCCAAGATTATGTTCTGTTCTTTAATGCACATGCATGAAATGTAACTCTAATATCTTGCATTCTTTGGCAATTGGATACAGTGGCTTCCAGATGAAAGCCAACTGCTGTAATGCAACTTTATCCAAGTAATTAAGCTACATTGCTTTTTAACAGCTGGGGAAAGGGAGCTTTAATATGGCTAGTCACATTTCAAAGTATAGAAGTAACCTAGACAAAGATTAATAAATACAATTATTTCCTTTTTCTTTCATATTTTTTTATCTATCTAATTCCCACAGCAGCTGGAAAGGTTAAATGTCTGAATCAGGAATTTATGTGACTGTTGTACCAAAAGAGGAGACAAGTGTTTGTACTCTGAGGCAGGAACAGGGAATAAAAAAAGGGTAAGTGGTAAAAAAATATCCATCACTTCAGAGACCTTCAGAAGTGACTCCTGGATTTTTTCATCTGATATTTTCAAAAAAGCAACTGCAGCTCAGGTAGATGTGTAAGACAAGGGGTATTTTTAAATAAAATCTGGGGCTTCTTATAAAAGTTAGGTCTATTCTAATGTACTATGGAGGCTCCCATAATTAGGAGAAAAAGAATGAAAAAGTAAATTTAGTGTCAGAGTTTCCAGGAGTTGCTCAGGGGCAGCTCTTCAAAAATTCCTGTGGCTATTGCCTGCAAAGACAGACACTGGCTCTCACAGTGTCTCTCCCTCTCACACTCCTTCTGTATCTAAAGCTACTCACCTCACAACAGGCACAGAGCAGCAGCTCACTCAGAAAGAGATAAAGCACAAATTCTTCCCTGTAAGAACTTTTTAACCTCTTCAGTGCCAGCTGCTCTAACCAAACTGCAATCAATGAGTGTTTTCCCTGCATGCAAGCTGTTAAGGGAGCTGCTTAATTGGCTGCCTTGAAGGATTGAAAGCACATGGAACTTCCAATTGGTTTAACACTTTTCCAGGGACTGTTGTGAGGCAGTAGCTGCAGAGGCACTGCAATGCAGTACAGCTCAGCTTACAGACCACTGACAGAGAATATTTTGCAAAAATCTTAAGGCTAAGCTTCACCTTTTCACAC
Organism: Oenanthe melanoleuca; assembly: GCF_029582105.1. NCBI lineage: Eukaryota > Metazoa > Chordata > Aves > Passeriformes > Muscicapidae > Oenanthe > Oenanthe melanoleuca. Next base: position 33,181,913 of record NC_079333.1, on the reverse strand, counting down.
TGCTGTGGGGGAAAGGAACAGGAGCTTTGGAGACTAAAATGTGCAATAAAGCTTTTTAGCACCTTTATTAGGAGACTAGTGCTCTGTCTGTCCCTGCTCCCAAGCTGTCATTCAGGACAAATTGTCACTATTTCAACCAAAGCTCCCTTTTCTTTAAATGCATATTTTAGCTTAAATGAAAAAAATAGTTGTTTTTTTTTTCTTAACTCCTTCCATACTGGGCTGTACTTGCAATTTTTGCCATTAAACAGCAAAATACATCCTGAAGAAAAACCTAGAAGTGTAAAATGTGTTTCCCTGTGTAGTATGTTTCCATTTTAATTTCTACTTAATTGTTTAATAGGGACACACTGTTCCATCCTAAGATTATTTTCCAGGCTCAGGTTTTTATTTTGCATTTACTTCATATCTGTGCAATATTTTAAAAGAGATCTGAGAGTTGTTAAGCTGTGGGGAAAGTTAAAATTCTTCTGATTATTAAAAACTGGAGTGCAAAGCTAAACATAAGTGATTGGTTCATCTTCTAATTTTGTTCTAAGTAGCTTTTGGTCCTTAAATTATCTTTAATTTCATATCAACCACGTGCAGAAGACACAAGTTACACAAGAATATGAAAGGTTGTCTTTCTGAAGCCTGTAGGGACTAGTTAGTGTAGACTGAATACATCAACAAACCTCCATATAAATTGCATCCACAATGATCATTAAGAGATCATGATGCTTAACATTAATTGTAGTCCATTTACACAATACACGTGTACATAACACACAGTTTATTTTCAGTTTCTAAAATAAAACTAAGGAATCACTCAAAAAGCCCACTTATGGGCTGTTCCTTAATATGTTCTTCTATTGCTGAGCTCTGATTTTGTTTTTTTAATTTCTGTGATTTTGTTTTCCTCTTGCTCTTAATAATTTATCCCTAATTTTGTTCACAGAATTTACATTTCTGTTTGGATTTTCACAATACTTTGCCTTGTCTGTCTCTCAGAGAGAAGAGGGAAATAAAGGTGGGGAGTGTAAATGAGGAAAAAAGGGACTGAAGAGCAGAAGAACTGAGGAATTGGTTCTCCATTCATACTACTCCTTTTATTTCCATTAAACAACTTTGCATGAAATCACTGTTTGTTTCTTCTATTCTCCCTTTATTCACAGTATCTGTGCTCTTCTAAGCATTTTCACCAAAACTAATTTCATCTGAGGGATGAGCAGTTGTGGTTCAGATGAGCACCATCACCAACCACAGACCTGACAGCATTCAAAAAAATATTGTGATGCTACTCTGTTGTGTCTGAGCTCATCTCTGAATTTGTGCATTCCAAACAGGATGACAAAAAAAAGCACCACAATATTGATGGGAAAAGCTATTCAAATTGATGGCAAGCACTAGGGGTTTTTTTTTTGCTAGGAGTTACCACTCTTATGAGATTTGTTGCCCAGTCTCTACAAATAAATATGAAGGAAGTTTGTATGAGATTCTGTTTGAAACAAGGAAAAGAACATTTAAACTCTGAAAGTTGCTTCTATATATTTTCTTCCCACAGCATAGCATATTATTATTTTTTTTTTTTTTTGAGAAAACACCAAGATAAGCACACTGGAAGCTTTCCTTTAATGCATAAAAGCAAGCTTTTTCTACTCACAATTTTTATTGCTAATCATCAGCTCACTTACAGTATTGATTGGTACTTCTATCATCATCACTCAATACCTGAAATATCAACAGCTAAAAGGTTCAGATTTTTTTTTTTTTTTTTTTTTTTTTTTTTTTTTTTTTTTTTTTTTTTTTGCAACAAGATGTAATGGTTTAATAATCTGGAAGAATTTAAAAAAATATACTGGTTAACAATTGTAGTGGCTATTCTTGGATCTCCCCAGAAAAACCTGAAGTTGTAGTAACAACTCAGAACTTCCAGTGTGAAAATGGAAGAAGCAAGCTACCAGCCAACTTACTTTACTAGATCTGGAAGTGTTTAAAAGTGAGAAGCCCCTGAGGGAAGCACAGTTGCACAGTTTTAAGACTATTTTATGACAATGTTCCAATATATGCAACAAGATAAGATATAGTAAATAAAAATTCAGGTATATATTTCAAATACAGGACAAAAAGAGTTATGCAATAACTTTAGAATAAAATAAGAATTTTCTATGAAGCCTATAAATCTTTAAATAATTCTCTGTGAAGGACACTTTTTAAAATTTTTTTCATCTTTCTTTGCTGTTACGGATTTCTCAGGAAAAAAAAATTCATTTTACATCTGATTTATGCAGTTTGCATTAACCAGAATCTCAGATTAAAATTAAGTATTTCAGCTGTAACATAATACATGCTGGACAACTATAGAGTACCCTCACTACCTTTAAAGATTCAATCATCTACTATAAAAAGAAAAATTTTGGGCCCTGTTCTTCACAAGCTTCACTCTCTGTAGTGTGTTTTGAGCTATTCAGCTGAAACAGAAAACTGGCTTTGCTTCACTGAGAAGAAGTGATGCAGTTGGGACTAGTCTGCCCTCACCAGGGGTTTTGGGGAATGGAGCAATGACATGGGAAAAATGGAATAAATATCCAGGATAATATCTGATGGATTTCATCAGCATCATTCAAATTATGTGTTCACCAGAAATGAATTTGACACAGGACTGAGCTACTAAAATGTAGAGTACAAGTATGTCAACTAGAAGTTCAATTATAATAGGAAAAAGCTGTCAAGTGATGTATTTTTTTGTGTATTAACAATGGCATGGAACAACTGTGACATGCCAGTGATTGCTACAAGTACCCAGACACCAGGGTGATAATTGCAGTGTAAAATCACCAGACAGCAAACAAGATTGCTGGAACTAATAGGAACATGGTTTCATTCAGAGCCCAGTGCAAATCTCTGTAATGGAATTGTTTTGCAATACTTCTTTGAAATAGCCCTGATTATTTATAATGCATTTTTATATTAATATGTTCCATTTATTTAACTAAAGATAGATATTTTCAATTTCATTTGTTCTCATCTGCCCATTTCTTACAATGGCCTCATTAATTCTGTTTGGTGACTAAAGTACAGATAAACTAATAAATGGATGCTTGATTCTGGATCTGATGCACAATTGTACATTTGACTAAAATAAAATCTGTTTTTCTCCTTGAGTGCTATCACCAGGATCCAAAGAAATGAAAATAAAAATATCCTATTGGATAAATTCTGGAAGTACTAATTCATCTTCCCTAAAAAACCCTGACTGACTGAGCAAGTTATTAGAGCTGTTATTTCACCTATGAGACCTACATATCTCCTAGGCTGGGCACAATCAGGCAGAATCAACTTGAGAATCGAGCTAGAAGTGCTTCCTGAAAAATGGCAACACAGTGCCAGCAAGTCTTCACAGACACTTGTACTTGCTGAATTAATCTGGCAAAAACTTTAAAGTAACAACTACTGAAGAGGAAAACCACCTTGAGCTCCAATCAGAAGGAATTCCTCTCACAGATTCCTTGAGAACCTCACAGTCATTTGGATCACTGCCCATGGGCAACAAGGAGTTCTGCCCTTTAATTCTGGACTCCAATCAGTGCCTACTTCTACCCACTGAAACTAGCTTAACCTCTAGAAGGATAAAAATGAGCAAAATTTGAATGAGATGCATCCTACCTTAACTGTCTTGCATTTTGCTGAATTTCCTGCTGATGCTTTTATTTAGAAAGCTGTCATTTTCTCTAATAAGTAGCTGTTATCTAGGCCTAATTGCCCTGAAGGTACAAGGACTCTGTCATCCAAAAGTAATAACGGGAAGCTCTACACATTCTGCAGGAAGCATTTATCCTTGTCTAATTCCAATCTGATTGTCTGAAGCAATGTCAGATCTTCCTGGCATTTCTGTTCTCTCTCAACCCATCTTTTGCACTACCTGTTTCCAGGAAGAGATTAGAAAATCACACAAAATGAGCACTAATGAGAATAAAATGATTAACTAAGCGTTGATTACTGTGTTATCACATGCACGCTCAAGGAGCACTCTTACAGTTGCATAAAACACTTCTAAAAGCCAAGCCTGTGACAAAATCACAGACAGAATCACTGCAGACGAGCGCTGACGACAGCTGGGAAACCCGCTATGCCCAGCAGGCTCACCCTGCGAAAGGAGCGGCCCCAGAGCAGCTGTGTGCTGCCCAGTGCCCTGCTGGTGACTGCACTTACCCTCTGGCTGGTACTGGGCTATGATGGTGACCGTCTGCCCCGCTCCCTTGAGCGCAGCCGCTGCCTGCTCATGGGTGGCGCCTCGGAGATCGATGCCGTTCACCTGTGCAGGGAACAGACAACAGCTGTGAGTCCCGGCACGGCACAGGGCACACAAGTGGGATTCTGCCACAAATATCCCATGGATGTAAAGCTCAGATGGATGCTGGATGTAGAAGCAAAGTGTGAAATGAAAAAGGATGAGAGGACGCGCCCCAGTACCACTCACCCCACAGTTTGACTGTGCTTATCCATGCAGGTTCTCTGACTGCTATTTTTGGGTGTTTTCTGCTCTACTGGGTTTGCATTTCTGGTTATCTCTCCATCAAGCAATATCACTTAATATATTAGGTTCAAAAGATAAATTTTCTGTGATGCTTGAAGGTCACAGAAGGATACTGCAAGCAAAGAAGCTGCTCCTTCAGTCAAACTCTGCAGGCACAGTCAGTAGCATCAGGAAAACCAGAGATACAGCATGTCTGCTGGCTGCAGAACTCTTAGAGCAAAAACCCCATCTGCTGTTTTCTGTGCATGCAACCCCTCTGATTATTGCTTGGAACTATCCTGTATCTTGCAAAGGACAGCAATGGAGTAGCTGCTACACAGCTTCCTCAACTCTGTTCCACATCCACACACCTGGTTTCTTTTTCTTAACCATTTTTGGCTGCACAAGAAATGGAAGAGGAACAGAGTAGAACAAAGTAGGAAATACACCCCTAAAACTCAGGGGCAGTTTCAGAACTCTGGATTTGCATTTGTGATACATGTTTTGACAGCAGTATCCCAAGGAAGAGACAGAATTCACATACAGATTTATTAACTGTTCCATTAACTTGAATTCTGCTTTCCAGTGGGAGAATTACTGTCTGGCTGTACTGAAGTATGTGAGATTTTTTTTTTATTTATGTATTTATGTTTGTATGTATGTGTTTGTTTATATATTTATCTGTATTTCTTCTCACTTCTACAGGTTTGCATTTTATAATATTTTAGTGAAGAACAGGAAACTTCTGACATGTAACTCAGCAGGACAAAAATCCAATTCTGAATATTGAAGAAAAGAATAAGAATAGAAATAAAGGACAGGTAGAGGAAAGAAAATCATGCCATACAAAGAAAACATGCTAAAACACTAGACTAAAATTCTCAGCTATAGCAAATATTTGTGTTTATGTTTACCAAGTACTATTGCAAGATGGCTAAGCACATATTTAAAAGAAGGGTTATTTATAATTTAAATTTAAACTTCTTTTAAAGGATTACAAAAATAAATTTTCCATAGAACTTTTAAAGTAACAGCTATTGAGCCTGCTATGAATACATTTATTTGGGCCAGTAATGTTTAGAAACTGGCCCATCTTAACTTGCTGTCTTTCATCAAATTTTAGAGAATATGATGCTTTGAGAACACAGTAATTATTTACCATAGAATCACACAGTCATAGAACAGTTGGGGTTGGAAGGGAACTTTAAAATGCCTCTGCAATCAACAGGGACATCTTCAGCTAGACCACGTGGCTCACAGTCCTGTCCATCCTGACCTTGAATGTTTCCAGGGATGGAGCACCCATCATCTCTCTGAGTAACCTCTCTGAGACCTGTGCCAGTCTCACCACTGTCATAATAAAAAATTTCTTCCTTATTTGCACGACAGAATCTAGTCCTTACTAGTATGCAAACAACATATAGACTTACTCTTAGAAAAACTAATTTGTGATAGCAATTATATAAAGCCCAGGAGATACCACAGCTTCTAATCCAGAACACTGCATGATGCTGTGGAACTGTTGACTGTACACAGAAATTATGAGCATGGGGAAAATATAACAGAATAAATTTCATAATTTAATACAGGAGTCCTCAGTTGACCCATCTCCCTGGGATGTTCTAAAGGCTGGCAGAAGCTTTCAAAAAAATGAGCCAAAGGTTGAAAAGCTTTCATTAAAGTTGTGCACTGAATCCTCTGGGAAACACTCACTGAAAGTCAGTCTAGGAATATATGGCCCTAGAGAGCAATAATTAAGTGCATTCTAAAAGAACAAAAGGAGAGAAGCAGAACTTTCAGTGCCATAAAAATCTACCATATTTTAATCTACAACAGTGAAAATACCTAAAGAGGAAGATTATGTCAACTAGGACTTTTCAACCCCTGTTGAGAATAGAAGCTTCCTGTAAGGAACACAAATTAGGGTACTGCTGTAGAAAAAGAGGTGTTTTTCTCAGTGATGGTGTTATTACACTTGATGCTGCATTGCATTGAACACAGATGTATCAGCATGTGGTACAATTACTCAATAACTGAGCACTACAGTCACAGTTTTGTGAAGTGAGCAGAATTCCTAAATTTAAGAACAGTGCCTATATAATGACATAAAGGAAACATCAGCCTTGCTCCTGTGTCTGAAGAAGACAACTTTGAAGCCAAGTAACCTTTCCTTTAAGAGAAAGCTTAGTTTTTATCTGTGTGATTTTCCTTTTCATAACTGGAGTCCTTGAGAGAGTCCCACAAAAGCATAGGATGATCTGAAGAAAAATTTAAAGGAACACTCCTGAATTCCTGAGCTCCTGAGCTGGCAAGATGGATGTGGATTATACCACCTGGTCAGCATTGGAAGGTCCCAAGAGAAAAAAAAATAAAATTGTTCAGGCTTAAGCTCTAATACTAGCTTTGAGAGGACACAAGCCTTTCTTAAGTAATTTAGGAAAACATTGTGGTGGTCTGTAAAGTAGTGTTAATAGTACAGAAGATTTAAACATCATTAATGAATCCCAATAATCTCTCTATAGATAAAAGGAGAGAATGTATGAAAGAATAAGGAAATCAAATGCTTATTCTCCTTCTCTGAGAAACAATAGCTCTATGTCTATGTGAGCTAATAAGTATAATCCTAATAACACATAGAGACTGTGAATGTAAGACAGGAATTTCACTGAAGTTGTTTTACAAGTATTTTTCACTTCTCCACAGAAAAACAAGAAGCCACTGACATGCCAGCTGACTACTTTTTGCCCTTTGCAATCTTGCTCTAGAAGCAATAATTCCTACGATTACAAACACAACACATTGTAGTTAATTAATTTCCCTGAAATGAATTTCACTTCTCTGTTAGGCTATAGCTGGGGATAGGCTTGAGGAACACTTAGAGGTTTGCAAACCAGATTAAGCAATGCTGAACAGGTAAATCACCTGACTACATTAGGTTGCCAAAACAGCAATCTCCCTCTTGAAGACACACAGCTGCAGAAAAAAAAAAAATCAAATGACATTGCCAAATAGAGAGGGAGAGTTCTGTTTTCATGCTGTTTTATTCACCAACAGTGACAGAATCTCACTGCAGGATAATAGGTATTAAATTTAGAAATTACTTATAATTGAGTCTGACTTTGTGAAGAACAAGAACAGCAGATGCTAACTTGATTTCTGGATATCATTTCCTCCTATTTAAAAGCAAATATAATCAACTCCCAAACCTTCTAGCTGAAAATCAGCATATTCACAAAGCAACATTAAATCTTGATGAAAGGCACCATTAGTTTACAATTTTAATCAAATTTTTACCATCAGACCAAAATTAATAAGAATTCAGAGAGAATAAAATAAATAATACTCTGTCTTCCCTCTTCCTTCAAAACACTATCTTAATTTAATGTCTCATAATAATTGTGTGCAGTGACATTTTTCCCTGATATGATTTCATTGCAAATTGTTAAATATGATTAAAATTACTGCTTTTAATTAATTTATCATAATTTATGTGAAGAATAATCAGTAAAATAAAATTTAAAAAAATCAGAAAAAAGGTGCAAATGTGTGCAGGGAAGTTTAATAAATATAAAAGGTATTTTGGTTGTTGTTTTTTTTTGTTTTTTTTTTTTTTTCCTATAATAAATGGACTTGCTTCCTTTAGAATGTATTATACAATAAACAAAGTTGCTGTTCTGAGCTTGACTGCACAGCCCTGATGTCCTGGCCCAGAATGAACTTGACTGCACAATTTCTGATGCCTAACTTCAAAATGAATTTGACATAATGGAAATACGAAGAGCCTGCAGCTTATTCTGAAGTCTGTCTCTTCTGCATGTTTTGAACTGGGAAAAAGCAGTTTGAAAGCTTATAAACAAAGAGGAGTGCTGCAATAGAAGACTGGAGTTGAAAACTATGGTCAAAACTAAATTGAGATGGAAAAAAAGTTTCAACAGTAACTCACAGTAATTACTGGGCCTTTGCATTTGTTGACTCAAAATGAAGCATGATGTACTTCATTTAATACTGAATCATAATTGAATTGAAAAATCAGATTTTACTTTTGGCATAGATTGAACTCTTCTAAAATTTTTAGACTTAGCAAAGAGGGAAGAGTTATATTCCCTCTAAAATATTTGAGTGGCCCATATTAGCAGAAATTTGATTGTAATCTAAACAGACTTGTTGCAGTCTGACTGGCTTCTAGAAAGTGAACATGATTTGTATGTAGTTATTTCAAACAGCAGGTAGCAGAATAATCTGGTTTATTCAGCCATTTCTTTCTTTAGACCACCTTATTTTGTGTTTGTACTGTGGTTAAATGAATACTCAGAACACCTTGTTGGATTGAAAAAGAAAGGAAAAACACATCCTTTCACTGGAGAGAAAACATAAAGGATTCCTTTCATTTGTTCTTTAAGTTGTCACTGGCATAGTACAGACTTTTATACAATAAATCAAAAGGTGAAGCAAGGCATTCTTTTACCAGGGAACAAACAATAGAGCAGAGTTTTCAAGCTCTGTCTAAATTCTTCCCTTTGTTGAAATCACAAAGTAAGAGATTTTGATGACTGAAAAAGCAAACAGAAGTCTGAATAATGACAACTGTTTACATCCAGAATTCCCACTGTTTGCACTAAGAGAAGACACAAAGAACCCTATCTATCTGCCTTAATTCTGCACATCAAATTAAGTATTCTCAAGCACATTATGAAGGGATGAAGGAAAGATGGGCCATGTTCTCCAGCAGTCCTGTTTAGTTACTGGGAATGTAAAACAAGGAACACTGGGAAAACACCCATTAGGGATGATCTGCCCTGAACGTGTGTAAGGAAAAGGTTCCTCACAAGCAGATGGAATAACCATTATACAGAATGGCCCCCACAGCTCTTGGCAACTGACCCAGTCCACCAAAAAGCAGAGTTCTAAGAAACCTGGACATGCTGCCAAAGTACAGCCTATCAGCAGCTTTTTGCAAGGCAAAGGCCACACATGCTGAGGCCAAGGCTCTGCTGGAAGAGCTGTGGAAGTAAAGTGGGCTTAGCACCATGGACACTCTGGGATGTGGCTATTGGGGTGGCACCAAGCAGGGGAAATGCTGATATGGGACAGGTTTTGCCTTGCTACTGAAAAAAGGGAGGGAGAAAGGGAGAGAGAAAGAAAGGAAAGGAAAGGAAAGGAAGGAAGGAAGGAAGGAAGGAAGGAAGGAAGGAAGGAAGGAAGGAAGGAAGGAAGGAAGGAAGGAAGGAAGGAAGGAAGGAAGGAAGGAGGGAAGGAGGGAGGGAAGGAGGGAAGGAAGGAAGGAAGGAAGGAAGGAAGGAAGGAAGGAAGGAAGGAAGGAAGGAAGGAAGGAAGGAAGGAAGGAAGGAAGGAAGGAAGGAAGGAAGGAAGGAAGGAATAATGGGGGAGTCTTCACTCTACAGTTTAACGTTGCTGTATTTTCTGGCTAGATTTATTGCTTTTCTCAATTTTGATCTGAGCCCATACTTTCTACTGTTTAGTAAGAGCTGTGCAGAGAAGCACAGTGGTTTTCTCATCCTGAACGCTGCTGAAAACATAGATCATGTCCCATCTGATGTTTTCCATGCCATGTTTTTATGGGCCAGCAAGTTCAGTGACCTTTTCAATTCTCCTTGTCTGGCTACCTTAGAATTACAATTTTTGCCTCTGGTAAGCTGGTCTTTATGCTCTGAGGAGCTGGACATTCTAGAGGGAAACTCTTCTCTCTCTGGAAAACAAGAACCACTGTGAGGGCATGAGCTGTATCATGCCTTTTTCTGCCAGGAACTTTAAGGAGGCAGCTAAGCCCAAAGAAGAAGATATCAAATCATATTTGGAGCAGAAAAAAATAATATTATGTTCTTAAAGAGGTGTCTTGCACACACTGCCTTTTACAGTAGGAACCAACAAGATTTATGACTCACCAGACCACATGAATCATTACAAATGGCATCTGTTAAGGCTAAAACCATAGACAAAGACTTGTGTTTTAATCCAAACAGTACAGAAATTCTGATACAAGATCTGCTTCCCATGTGATTGTAGATTTATGAATGATGCCAGATTTGCAAACTTTGAGACTGAAATAATTTCACTGAATGGCATCTTAAGGGCCATTTCTCCTCAATTCCACCAGAATTTCTCAAAATTAGTTTAATAAATAAAACTAGTTTAAGAACTAAATGACAGCTTATGAAAAGGACACTGGACTTACTGGAGCCTTAATGGACATGAAAATTATTTTATCCAGATCACTAAATAGCTACCAGCTTGTTCAAGTACCAACCTGAACTGGATGTGATTCAGCAACTACAAGGTGATCAATGGTATTTTGTCATATTACTAAATGGCAAAGTTGAGACAAAGGAACACCTACTTTTTGCATATTAAGCCAACTGGTATTACCTGTAAAAAATACCTATGGGAGTACTATACTAGCTAATAACACAGGCCAGTGTCTATCAGCTGATTTAAAAATAAATATAAAGAATATTTTTCATCCATTTTATACATGAAACATCCATCAAATACAATTCTTTGCCATTGTTAAAATGGAGAGCTCATAATTACTTCTTAAATTCAAACTTAGTTGCTACTTTTTTAATTTTCTCCTTCTGTGTGGTCGCTCAAAACCCCTTTTATTCCTGCCAGCACCTAATTTCATGGATCTCACTGTCATCTTTTCAAACATTCACACATTCCTTCTCCTTTGCACTTCCTGCTCTCTTTCTACTCTGAATTGGTAAAATATCAAACTGTCCCTCCTCCAGCTTTTACTTTACACACGACTGTTACTTCCATTCACTTTCCTTTCTTTCTGAAATATTCCTCTTTCTCTTTAATTCTGTTTTCAGCATTTGTATTTTCTTGTTTCTTGCTCTCATCCAGGGTCATTTACACATATCCCTTTCAGAAGCATTTATTCCATTTACCTTGATGTCCAAACACATCTAAAAGGTATTTTTCCTTATGCAGCAACTGTTCCCTAAATTAACTCTTATATTTGCAAGCATAAGTGAATGAATATAACTAAGCCAGCATTGTTCAGTATTACTCTTAATGCTGCAGGGTTTTTGCTTCACATTTGAATTTCAAAGGATAGTATAAGCAGAAATAATGATTGAAACTGTCTTGCTTCTGAAATGAGGTAAAGCTTTCCATTTTAACAAGTTCCTTATACCTCAAAGATGATAAGAACTTAATTTCAGCTGAAGCCAACAAGAAATAGGTACCTGGGAACTGAAATAAAAAGGCAAAACAATTTTAGAGGCTGCTTAGAGACAGAAGTGACCCTGAGCACTGAATTGAGATGAATTAAAAAACTGAAATCCTTGCCTTGAGCTCTGCTTGATTGTGTTTTCATATTTCCACATCCAGAGTATGGCACTGTGGCCCATGAGAGGTGAGATGGCCACTAGATTGTGCCATGGCAAATCCATACTGAACTCAATCATGAGGCAATGTGTCAATGGCTGAATGCTAGATTGTCTCATTAGAATGATGTAAGTGAATCTTCAGTGCTCACATTTCATATTAAAACTCCCTGAATCATAACATTCAAAATTTATTTGTGGCTCTATGGATGAAGATTATGACACAGACACTTTGAATAGACAAAGCTCCATACTCTCAAATAAACCATGTTTTTTATAACCAGTGGAAAGGAAATAGCTCTTGTATTCTCTAAGTGATTTTCCTTTTGTTGCTACTCTGGTGGCTTGCTTGTTCAGATTCAGGACATATCTATCTTGTTTTTCAAAAAAAGATCTCAGAAAACTTCTCCAACAAACTATTGCAGATATCCCTTCAATAACCTATTTAATGGATGGCCAATTTCTATTACTTCACAGCTTGTGTCATATGATAATTTTTTTAATTACTCAGAAACCCAAAACTGACTGGGCAATAGAGCAGAATGATTCCTGGAGACTAGTTAGTTTGAGCATGAGGCAAAGGTCCAGCCTGGGGCAAAGCTCAGGGATTTTAGCCACTTCGTCCAGCAGTATCAGCTTGGCTTTCACTTTTTCATTGCCAGCCTGGCAGTGCAGCAACTCTTAGGGGTACAAACCTCATTGCAAACCTTCAGTGTATTAGATGTGATATAATTCTGCTTGACAGTGTTACACCAAAATTTGCCAAGTCAGAATGTTTGAACTGAATGTGCACTCCTCCTTGAACTATAAGGAGCTGAAGAGCAAGCAGTCTGGCATGAGACCATTTCTACTCATTGAGGCAATAGTAAAATGAATATTTTAGAGGTAACTGATAATTTAATCACAACAGAAATCATTCACAGACTAGTCTAGGCCAAGTTACTAGCTGTGTATGACACAGAACTGACAGGTCTGATAGCTAACACACTTGGGGAAAAAAGATATACCTTATTCAAGAGAATTGTTGGTATCATTTATTAGCTGCTGATCATGTGCTTGAAATGTGAGAGTTAAGCTAGGAAACAACTACTGCATGAAGACAATTCCACTGTATGCCACAGACTGCAGAAAGATGTGGGTGAGGAGTGGTGGTGGGGAGAGAGAAATCCAGCTGGAAGACAAATTCCTAGATTAATGAGATTAAATTATGCAGCAGTATATGCAGCATTCCAGAATATGCTGCTGGTAATTTTTCCCCCTAGAATCTCCATTAAGCTTTTGTATTTTTAAAAGTAATCTCTTTTATTTTGAAGTTCCAAAGTGGCAAATCTATAAGCTTCTCTGGAAATACAACCACTTGCCCTGATTACAAAGTAAATGCCTCATATTTACTTCCAGTCATCAGATTAGATACATTTACCAACAACACTGAAAAGCAGTTTGCTACCAGCTCTCATCCCCAAGATTAACTTTCCAGATGGAAGTGTTAATATGGACAAAGTTCACACTACATTAAAATGAATTTTTACTGTCAATGGGGATGCTAGAGTTTTTCTGACATGAGTTCTAAACTCCACAACCTCATGAAAAAAGACTTTGTTCTTTTCAAAGAGCCACTTTAAACACATAAAAGAGAGTCTTTCCAAGAGCATAAATCAGTGTTTGCACCCAGCTTTTCTTCACCAGGCTCCCAGCTGACTTCTCTACCTTTAAATCTCTCTTGTACAGAAAAGTTGCACGGGTGTCTCAGTTTTGTGAAATGTTTTTGGCTCATCATGATGACAGTGAGTACTGAACATATGTCTGCATGCATTGTGAGGGGTGAAACTGAGTTTATCTGGAAAAGGCAGAGCACTGTGCACCCAGATGATCCCATATAGACATAAACCCTCACCCTCAAATCCCAGAATTCCCAGCATTGCCAGCAATATCTGAGCTTACATTAAACAGCTGCTTTGCCCAGATCTTTCCATCAGATCTTGCCATGACAACATCTTTGCTTTTCTCTGCTTTTCTCTAGTTTTTGGGGAGGCTTATGACCTGCTACTCCATAAAGATGTTAATAGGTAGATTACAGGGGCTGCAAATTTGCAATAAAATGACATTTATGACTTCTTCTCTGTGACTAATGTTCTTTCAGGGACAAAATTAAATTTCATGATTTATTCTTGAAAAACTCATCAAGATTATTACTCCTTCTTCTGCTGTTTTCTACGTATATGCAAATGGATTGATTGTTTCTCCCAGAAGTTTTCCCTGAAAATTGGGCAGCCTGTTCTATACTCCCAAATATTCCTTCAGTTCTTGAATAAAATTATGAATGGTCTGGATGTAATAGTTCTTTAAGCATACAAGAATCTTAATCTGCTTACAACATCTAAGCCATCTAAGTTCTAATTTGATTTTGCCTAAGTCTACTTTAAGGGCTTTCTGTTTCTTCACAATTGCCTTAATTGGATAATTGTGGATCCATCTCTTTTTAAAGACAAAACGAAACAAAAAAGTCACTAAAGGTGTAAACTCTCATGTTCTCACTTTTGAACAATCTTCCTTCCAACTCTTTGGGAAATTAATTTATTGTTTGGTTTTCTATTTCCATCAAACATTTTCTTGATGTCTTTTCAAATTCTTGAAAGTACAGCCCATTTTACATCTTGCCCTTCTGAATTTCCCCCCAGATTTTACCTAACATTTATATATTTTTAAGACTTGGGCTGTTATTACCACATGACTAACTCAGCTTTCACTGTTACAATGTTGATTACTTGAGTTTCACAACTGCAGCAAGCTGGTTTGGAAGTTCATATTACTTCCTCATTCCCTTTCAGCACGAAATCATAAAAATTGCTCTACACTATAGGCTTACTCAAGGCCAAGCAGTGTTTCATTGTTTCCTTCTCCCATTTTTTGGCTATTCTTCCTTAGTAGTGAGAATAAAATCTAGAATTATCTGATTTACATTTGTTTTTCCATATTGTTCACCAAAACCAGGTGAATAAATGTTTGGTCAGTTTGGATGGGATTTATTTCAGTAAAGGGAAATTATACCAAATTCATTATAATATGTGAAAAAAAATATAGTTTTTACAGCAAAATGGTCATCTGACCCATGTAAAATGTCTGCTTTAGGTCAAGGTAAGATGTACTCAGAAGTGGCTACACCTTTCTGCTAGCTACAGAAAGGGCCTGAAGGGTTATATACACTCTGTGCTTCCCAACATGAGCAAAGCCTGAATTTATATCAATCCATTAAATATTTCTAAGGAGCTTAATCTACCTGTCCTTCTAGCTGGTGTCATCCCATTAACATATGGCAATGCCTGTGCTCTCAGCTTCTTTCCAGAGGTTTTCTTTTTACAGAGCTGTCACATATATCACCTACCATTCAGTATCACTCCTTTGGATATGTTTAGCAACACATTCTTGCTTGATTTTCAAACAAATTCTACTTTTAAAGAGTCCAATCAGGTGCACTAATCTACCCATTTAAATCACTGCTCTGATTATAAATCAAAATTTTCAACATACAGCAAACGGTGCTCTTTACATTATTATAAAGCAGGTTTACATAGTTCACACTAAGTAATAGTTAACACTATTACTGACTAAGTAGGATTAATGTTAAAAACATTACAGAGTCTATAGAAAACTGTAGCTAAAGGCCTCAGAAATTGATAGACTGTCCCATGCCCAAGGACAGTCATAACTACTCACACTACTACAGGGAAAAGGATAAGGATATGGTCAGTGCCCCTGCAAACAATTCCTGTAGGGCAAAGGGAGTATCTGCTCCAATCCTGACACTATTACACAAGAGGGACCAACTGATGATTCAAGGAGAAAAGATACCAGGCCCTATAGAGATGTTTCAAACATTTTCTGAGACAGCTGCGTTTTGGAAAAAAAAAAAATCTGAGAAGAGAAACCAAATGGTATTTGCTATTTATCTTAGTTTTGTCACTAGGTAACAAAATGCACTATTTGCCCTGAGCAGTTGTACTTTTACCATGAACAAAATATCCAATTTAAATTAGAAAACTGAAAGCTTCTCTGTACCAAAGTAAGGGAAATCAGTTTGAAGGTCAAATATAACTAGCAAATAGAAAGCATAAATATTTGCTGTCAGTAAGCACAGAGTCCTTACATTCTATCCTGCTTTATATGGACATCTTTGGAGTAGAAATTGAAGAATACTCTGTTTTCTCAAATGCATACTGTATTTTTAACTACAGGTGTGACTGAGAAGGTGGGTAGGAGTTGTGTGGGAGGAACCAAGTACAATGAAATGTTTAAACTGTTCATAAGGGATAGCAAATGTCTCACAAAAAACAACAGCAGGACGATGCACAGACACAAGACAAAATCTGATTAATATACGATCCCTCTGCAAGGGAGAACCTTGTATAAAACACCAGAGACAATACTAAAGTGAGATGCTCAAATACTGGCATTACAGATTGGGTTTGTATAGTGCCATGTACCAATGACAGAAAACCCCACAGAGTGTCTCTGAAAGCCCCTTCCCAACCCACAGTTGTTTAATTCTCAGAAAGCAGCACAGGAAAGAAGACAGTGTCTTTCCCCATATATGAGTACATCTGATACTACAGCGAATCAACAGGAAAATCACACAGAATGCTTTGGTTAACTTCCTTCACCTGATTCAGGTTAGATGAGAGGGGAAATGGAAGTATTATGAGAGTACTATGTGTGTCTTTGCAGTGCAGCCTGCTCTTTTTCTATTCTTTCCTGCTGCTGTTGAGCAATCACCCTCCAGAAAAGTTGTTTTATTCCCTTAGGGTAACCTGTGGATGCATTGCCTGGGAGCAGTCATCTTGCTCCAGAGCACGTAGTCTGCTTTTTCTCTTGATTCTACTTTCAGGCTCCAAGTCATGCTGCATCCAGCCATAGTGAACATAAGGCATTTCTACAGCAGAATGAAATAAAACTGATCCTGCTTTTATGGCTCACGATTTTATGTTACTTTCATTTGCCATTAAGGAAGCACGATGTTAGCTGAAAAAGCAAATATATATTAAAAGGGCAAACACACATAAAATGTGAGATGCAGTTTAAGGCACCTAAATATAGGTATGAATGCATGTGGTGTTTAAACTTAAAAGTCAATACAGATAATATAGCTTACAGAGAAATTCAGCCTGCTCTATACAGCTCACAGTTGGCCAGCTCAGCTGTTCTCTTGCCTCCTTTGACATTAATGGCAACCAGACACACAGCAAACATGTAAATGTCTAAATGAAAGTATCTCAATCTGAGGTTTAATCTTGCACAAAGACACAAAATTCAGTAACTTCAAAAGATAAGATTCAAATGCAAATACTTGCTGTTAAGCCTCTAGGCCTGTTAATTCACTGTAATTCTCCCATTTTTTTACAACTTGATAGAGCCTTACAAAAAATTATGAAACTGTTTGAAAAGAAATGTCATCATAGGAATTCAAAGAACAATATGCACTATTTCTGTGAAACTGTTTTCTGAATTCTGCTGGTGAACTTGCATGTATAAACTAATTCTCTCTGTTTTAGGTCCTGTACCTGTTGAAAAGTTGTCCACTTGGCACTGAAAATGCTTTGAAGCATTCAGGCTAGGACACCAAAAAGAAAGACTGATGTTTTATCGAGATTTTGATTTGACATTATAACGCAGAAAACAATGTGCCATTTTTTCTTTGAGAAGGATTGTGTTGCTTCTCTTGCCTCCCCAGGGATTTCCCCTAAAAATTGCAGTGTATTCACAATGTACATCTTTCCTGAAATTACAAGACTTGTACTGCTTTCTGTTGGGGCATATGCACAATGGGTGGCTATTTTATACATATGGCTCATGGAAAGAATTTGTTCTAATGCAGGTGGTTTTGACTAACCAACACTGGTTTCCTATTGCTGTTTTAATAGCAAAAATATCCCATAGCATTGGAAGTAGAACTTAAAACTGCAAGAATGGCATCAAGGAACATTACATTTTATTTTTATTGAAGACTGCATTCTTGTAACAGATGGAGAACTTGGGGTTACATCTGAGTTCAAGCAGTCTCTAAACTTGGCCCAGATTTCTAAAATGATTTTAAACAAATCACTTAACACACTGGCACCTCATTTCTGCTGCTCTACAATGGAAATGATTTTTCCATCGATATTCTGAACTGTTTCCTGTGGCCTGTTAGTATCTGAAATGAAAATTAATCTGGGTGTGCACATGTAGTAAATCAAGGATTAATGTCAAGTAGAATTCAAAATGCTACTTGATAATAGTTACAATGTATTTAGTAAGAGGAAAACACTACAGGGAGGGATATATTTCTAGTACAATAATGAACTTACATTGGTGATGTGTGTGTAACTTCATTTTAAAGACATTCAGAAATGAGAAAAAAATATTTAGTCAGGTGGTGACTCAAAGAAGTAAAATGAATTATAGCCAGAAAAAACCCTCTCAGGGAGGAACCCTGATCTTCTTATGAGCATAACACAAAAAATTCATTTTTGGGCTAATTGAAATGGTTTAATATCTAACAGAGATTTTCCATGATTCTTCACTTGACCTTCAAGGTTCAGATAGGATTCATGTGTTCCCTCTGCACAGGAGCATAGGGAATATCAGCCTTCTTTCTGAGATATTTTTCAAACATTTCCAATTAACTGAAAATAGGAAAAACCCCGTTATTCCCTTCTCTCCTGAAATTTCAGCCAGTTTCTGAAGGCAGGCTGCTGTCATTACTGATCCTGGGCTGCCACCTGGTGGCATTTGAGGAAAAATAAATTCAAATTTCACTCGTCCATGGAGCCAAGGCTGCAGCACCATCCTTCCCAGTGGGTTGGACCCCTCCCTCTCACATCCTGACTGCCAGGCACAAGGAGAGGCAGAGACTGTGGGGTTTGTCCAAGCCTTGTTGCCTGACTCTGGGATGATGTATATATACATCCAGTGTCTCTCCAAGGCAATGCAAAGCCTTGCTGGGTCTCACTGGTGGATTTGCAGTCTATTTTGGGTATTTTTATTGGTACATTCCCAAAGGTGAGAATACACAACTCTCAACCAGTCAACATGGCCATATTCACAGCACAGGCAGGAATTAGGAGAGAGCCTATGATCCTCAGTGTCCACCTGGGAGACTGAGACTTAGGAAAATGAAGCACCTTGCTTCAGACAGAAGGAAACCAGCTAAATTATTAAATGGATTAAATTGACTCACAGAACCGTTTGGGTTGGAAGGGACCTTTAAAGGTCACCTAGTCCAACTCCCTTGCAATGGGCAGGGACAACAATGAAAGACATAGCATTCTGAAAGATAATAAATATTAGAGGGATTGGCCAAAAAGCAGGTCACAGCACGTTGTAAAGACATGTAAAATATCACAGTAGAAGAACTCTTGTGGTTTCATTGTAATTCTGCTATACCAATCCTGTAAGAAATTAAATTCAGATATCTAAATCACTAACCAAGCTTCAGCTGATTAGAAATAGCAGCTTTGAGGGTACTATTTGTTCTTGTTAATCAAATTTGTCATATTTTGAATAAGAAATGGGAAAAGTATTTCTGTAGGGAAATAAGTATTTCTGAGGGAAGAAACAAGAAGGAACAAACAGAGAGAAACAGACATTTTTTCTGCAGTCCTTATAAAATTAAGGTGTCTGGGACCCTTCACTAGACAATGGCACAAGATTAGTGAGATCTGTGCATGCAACTGGTTTTGTTTGAATATGGAAAAATGGATCCATAATAGTTATTTGTGACTAAGTAAGTAACAAGGCCCTGACTGGGTGATTGCCTGGGGATATGTACACTGTCTAATTTAGTAATAATTTCCATCCCTCTCTGCTCAATGAACAAATGGACAACCCTTGCACGACAAGTAAATGCTGATGCAACACTAGTAACATTAATTAAAACTCATGGAAAACATCACTACAAAACTGACAAAATTAGAGTTAAAAATTTTACCATGGCTGTAGCATATAGTTCTAAATGTATCCCACTTAAAAATAAAAGAAAACGGACTTCTAAATTTGTATTTGAACTTCTGGATTTTTGAATACAATGTACTGTGAAAGGCTTTGATCTTATCAGTTTCTTTCAGTCAGCCCTATTTTGCTGCATCTAACCAAAGAAAAATAAATTGCATAATTGTCCTGAAGAAACTTCTGTTTCTTTTCTTTGGGCTTCTTGTCTGTGCTCTTCTTGACACAGGCCTTTGAACTTGCTTATCTCTTCATAAATAGAACTTTATAAGAATCTATTTTGATTTTCTTGCAGTTCCCTAGAAACTTTCTACTTGGAGAGCTCTTTAAGGCACTGTTGGGAGGAAAGGGTTAAAAGCAGAAAATTCCAGAGAAGGATTTGAGATTCCAAGAAACCTTGAAGATGAGAATGGCAAGGCCTGGAGAATACCAGTGTGGAAATATACCCTTTAGACTATGCCCACTAATGTCCATGCCCTGTCTGTTTTGAGAAGTAGAATTCTGTTCAGAGATGCTGCAGGTGTTGGGAGAGACCTGGAGGCACTCTCAGGGACATGCTGGAGCTCCCTGTTTTGGGAGAGAGAAGAGCAGAGCTCAGAGACCATAACAAGCACAGAGATCACAGCATGGTGGGAAGCTCTGTGTGCATGAGCCCCCAGTGAGTGGGTGCAAAGAACTGCCCTGACACCCCTTGGTGTGGGCTGAGCCTGATGGTTCCTGCCTTCCCACTCTGTGTCTGCACAGGTGCTTTGGGACCCTCCAGTTAGGTAATGAAACAAATTTACTCTTTGCATTTCAGATGCAGTCTTGTGGTTGCTCTGCCTGCCTGCCAGTGCTGACTCCCACCAGCACCTAAACACCTTTTACTTGCTCTTTCTCATTTTTTCTTGCAGCACTTTTAAGGAACAGGTCTAGATAAAACACTGTTGTGATTCTCACAATGTCAGGTTACTGTCTCCCTTTGGTGATAACAACCAGATTTTCTATATACTGCACAATACCTCCAGCCACTTTTTTAAAACTTTTTACAAAACCTTGACAGGTGTAAGGTAAACTCACTTTTCATAGAATAGGCCAAGACAATCCTTAGCAATGTAGGAAAACCATATCCAGCTTACTTAATAATTTAAACATTGCATAACCACATCACAAACCATCCAGGCTGAAGCCATCTTCTGCCCTTTACTATAACGAATTACAAGCAGGGATGCAGGATCCACAGGGATAGAAGGCACAACAGTGGGAGGCAGATACTGCAGCCTAGTGTGCTCATCATTTACCTGGGATAAATAATTCCTGTGTTTCAGCTCTTTGCCTTAAGGCTATTGTTGTGCTTCACATGAAACAGTCACATCTGTATCAATTTGGGATGGTTTCTTTTTTTGTTGGTTTTTTTTTCCCTCGGTAAGGAATGTGAATAATGTCAATGGATATTTAACTACATTTTCAAAGCTTTCATTTTTATTCAAATTCCTTTCTATCCAGATTATTTCAGTCAGATGTTCGATTACTTGAGAGAGCCTAAAACACAAATGTTATGGTTTTAAAATGTGTGATATCAATATATACATGAAGAAAAAATTAAAAAGATGTTTTTGAGCCTAAGTATGCAAAATATAACCTCAGGCAACAAAGCATTTCATCCAATAAAATTTGAAAAGCATTTCAGAAGGATCATCAAATTCATCAGCGTCAGAGAGCTAATTACCATAACCTAGTTAATTTCCTTGTTGTAGTGCAGTGAGCTATTTGCTAAGCAGTTAAGTGCACACTAGATGGCAGCCTGAGTATAGATGATTTCATCCTACTGCCTGTTCTCCAAGAAAAGGTGAAATTGAGAAATATCCTTGGTCTTAGCAGTGTGTTTTGGGAAAAATGAAACTGGATGATGGGCCCAAATATGGAATGTGTAGGTGTGCAATGTGCTTAGGTCCTCCCTGCAGTGTCACCTTAATGTAGGTAGCATTAAGCAGTGAAAAGTCTCATTTCCAGCCAAATGCAAGTAAGCCCAAGGGCAAAAAAACCCCGAAGTATTGAGGAATAAACTGTTTGCAGCTTATATTTCCCAACAGGGAAACAAGAAAGACTTGTGTGTGCCCCTAGCAGTGCAGACAAAGCACAAGAAGCAGTAGGTGCTCAGGGCAGCCAGGAGAAGCACTTACAGATAAGATCTGGTCCCCTCGCTGCAGCTCTCCGCTGAGATCCGCCGGCCCGCCTGCCAGGATGAACGACACGAAAATGCCTTCCCCGTCTTCACCTCCCACTATGTTGAAACCAAGTCCTGTGGAGCCCTTGTGCAGGATGATTTTTCGAGGCTCTCTGTATAGAAACAAAGTGATAATGTTTAGGCACTCAAACCTCTTACTGTGTATGCATATTATATTTTGCCTAAGACACAATGGCCTGCTATTGCCTATAGAAACCATGCAAGAAATGACAAAGCTGTTAACTGGTGAACAGACAAGATAGGCATCAACCAGCATTTTTTTTTTCCTCATGGAATTCAAGCATCTCTATTAATTTTGCCCCATTGGAGTAATCTTCACTATGTTAAGTGACAAATTTATGAAAAGGAAAAACAAAACACTGAATATATTTAATAATCTAATTTATAGCATAGTGCATATCCAGGTAGAATCAGTCCTTATATGGTACCTTTTTATTTTAAGTTCTAGTCATGCTTTTGCAAGAAATAAACAAAGAAAAAACTTACAACTCAAAGCAAAGCAATGGTAGTTGTGTTTGATCCTGACAGATTCAGAACAAATAACCTTTATATGATCAAGCTAATACAGCAGTATCTCATTAAAACTTTGGTTTGACATTTTCAGGATTGTACATTTGTTAAGCCACACTGCAGCTTTATCACTGAACCAGCCCAAGTGGTACCTGCTTTTGCTCTGCTAATTAAAAAAATATTAATTATGATAGAAATCCATAAATAATAACAGGTATATCTCACACAGCTGTTTTCATCTGTAAATTGAAAATATGACCCAGAGGATGTAAACATAACATGCAATTTACTGATGGGAATACTTATATCCAGAAATAGATAACTTTCCTAAGCAATCAAGGTAGCATCCTTGAGAAAGGGTCCCAAATATTCCTGTTCCCAATCTCTACATACAAGGCCTCAGAGCTGGCTCTCCCCTGGATACACAAGCATACACAAACACATACATACACACACACACTCCATGTTTATTGGTACTTACCCCATTTCAAATCCCTCTAACAATCTAATTTTCAGAAAAAGTGTAAATGATGTTAAATTATGATGTGTAAATTTTAAGCCCAGCCCTGCAAGTCTCCCAAACGTGTCTGTGACTCCTCCCATAGAAACAGGATGCTCTACTCATTCTTTTAGTTTACAAATAAAAGTTGCCAGCAACCAAAACAAACATTCTACAGAATGCTTCTTGTAGAAAAGATTCAATATTCCCTCCATATTATAGTGCAGTTCTGCATCACACAAATGGATCTTTTATTTCTGTTTTGTTTTAAAGAACAGAGAAAACAAGAAGAGAAGTGATTAAACTGGGGGATGCCTTATTTGATATGAGTTTAATCTTATAGATACATGGAGACTTTACCTTGACATGTTGCTTCTGAAATCACAGGTATTTGCTAATCTTAGCCCATTGCTAATATTCAAATGGTATCCCCAACTTGACTATGATGTTAAAATAACATCTCAGCTTTCTGAAACTGAAGTTTCGTATTTTTGAAAGAGAAGAATAAAACATGGTATTAGTCCTACTCTGTATGGTCCTTCATCTCTTTGACTTAAAGTTTAACACTGTAAAGTCAGAATACAGTTAAAGATACAGCTGTGAGCAAAAGATATATTGTACTGAGTTGTGTATTTTTGATGTATTTTTAAGAATCAGAAAATAAAGGTAGAGTTTGTTTTCTTTTGCATCACTGCTTTTGATTTGCCTTGTAGCAACTCCTTTAACACCTTGTTAAATATATGCAGAGTAGACATAAATGGGATCCAGAATCTAAGAAGTGTAAACAGGTTTTTAATTAGAAGTGTGGCCTGGGGGTTGAAGCAGAACTAGGACAGTGAGCTGAAAGTATGGTTTCTCTTCTCTGCTTAGCCCATGCACTGCTGAGTGTTCATGGCAACTCAACTGTTCCCCCAGCTTCAGCTTCCTCATCCACAAAATGATACAGTGACACTTGTCATCTTTGAGTCCTACATATCAGAAATACTCTGCAAGAGTTGAGCAACTGCCATTTATTATTTACCAGAATATTGAGGAAAAAGAGGCAGCAAAGTCAAGCCAATATATTTGCATGCTCTGCTGGTGAGAAATCAGAAGAGATCTTGTTCAAAATAAAAATGAGTATTTTCACATATGACAGGCAGCTTGGATCAAATAGTTGAAAGCCAGAGCCATGGGCAAAACTAGGTCAATACAACTGGGTATCCACTGAATAGTATGCTGTGCAGCTCAACAAAATGTTGGCCCAGTTATTAATCCCTGTCTCTGATCAAGTCAGCAGATTCATGGCTAAAATGCTGCCAGTGCTGTTTTATAATTCTGGCCTTTTGACAGTAAAATTCACATTCTGCTCTTGGATGATTATGTTTAGAGGAAGTTCACACAATAACAGGGAAATGTCAGCAGCTGTGATTAGAATGCAATGGTTTCTGCCCCTGCTCTTTTACCTAATCAGGTCATTTAGGTCATGACTCAGATTTGGCTGGATAGAGGCTGACCATCCTTAAAATGTCTTCTTATTTCTTTCAAATCTGAGTACTCTGCAGAATCTGAAAGGTGGACTCAAGAACACATAAGTGCTGTTGTCATTACAAAAATAACCTTGAGCCATTACTGTACTGCAAAAGCTATAGGAAGTAGAATGTATATGCCAACTCACCTTAATATAATAAATATGATTTTAAAAATATGTAATTGTTCACACTTGTGTAGTATACTTCCAATGACAACCAAAAAAGGCTTATGGTAGCAAAAAAGTTGATATAAAATTTATGAAGTAGGAAAAATATTTCCTAAGGAAACCAACTGCAATACCAGCCACTGTCCCTGTGATCTTTTAGGAGTGATATATATTTTATAAGTTACAGTCAACCCTTAATATGATATTTAGGGAAGTCTAAGAACAGCTGTTCAAATTTTTCTTGAATTAGGAAAAATTCCTTTCCTTCTGTTAAAAATCTTTATGAATGCAGTTCAAGTACAAATGAGAGAACTCAAGACAAAATCTGTAAAGGAGGTAATGGAACCACTTAAAGATGACATAATTGAGAAGTGAAAGAGAAGTATCTCAAATGTGAATGATGCTTGCTTGTAGTTAATGCACTTAGAATGCTTCAGAAAACAGCAACTAAGGCAGAACTTACTTTAAAATGGGTGTGATTTGGCATTGAACAGGCTCCCCAGGGCACTGATCACAGCACCAGCCTGACAGAGCTCAAGGAGCATTTGGACAATGCTCTCAGGCACATGGTGTCACTCTTGGGGATGTCCTGTGCAGGGCCCAGAGCTGGACTCAGTGATTCTTGTGGGTCCTTTCCAACTCAGGATATTCTGTGATTCTATGAAAATGTTTTATATGGAGCCAGTAGATGGCACTCTGTAGCTACCCTGGAAAAAGGAGCAGTCTGACATCCAGTGTTTCTGAAATTCATGTTTCAGCCTCCAGCTTTAACTATTTATCCCATTTACAATTTCTTCTGTGATAAATACAGCTGAAGGTAACTTTGTAGGTGCTAACAAAGTGTACTAGCACTTTAATTTGGTGTATGCATGTTTTATACCCTCCTGCAGCTTTATACCACACACAAACAGAGCAGAGCAGCAGGGGAAATCAAGCAGAAATTAGAAAGGAGTGTGAGATGAAAACATTCCTGGACTGACAGAAGGCAGCAGAAGGAAGGGGGGAAAAAGAGAAGGGAATAAAGAAAGAAAAGAGGAAAGAAGAGGGAAATCAGAATAAAGGGAGACAGTGGCTCTGTAAAGGAAAACAGGGAAGGAAATAAAAAGGTAGGGAAAGAAGAGAGGAAGATTTACTTTAATAGATTCAGGAGTAAAGGAGCAAATAAAGTGCTGCAATCCACACAAATTTACAGACTGAGAAATCAATGGCAGAATCAATTTGGATGGACTTGGTTACTTGCTTTAGGGAATGCATCAGATCAGATTCTGTAAATCACATTATAAATTGCAGGCCTGATATAAGAGCAAAGGATTACTAAATTAATATTTGAAAACAATAAGTAGTAACAAACCAGAGCAGATAAAATGTCAACACTTAAGAAAATGTCTTCTGTCATAAAAATACAACGACCAAAAATAAATCAAAGTGCAGCATTTCTCTCCTCAACAGTTTTTTTTGGTTTATGAATGTTTAATTTGATCACTATCTTGAAAACAGCAAGTGCTTTTTATTTACTACGTTTGTACTGAATATTTGATCAGTTTACTTTTAACAAACAGAAAATTAAAAAATGTAACTATTACTATAATTCTTCTATAGACTGGAATCCATAGTAATTATAGATCTAATTTAAGAGATTAAAACTGGACTGATAAATGATGGGGAAGTGCTTTCTAAAAACAAGTAATTCTTATAATAATTAACTGAAAGAAAATCCATGATTAAATTGATTATTTTGTGCTGCTGGCAACATTAAAGAAAAGAATCAGTTTTAGTATTCATGTCAATTGACACAGCTCTGTCTTTCTGTTTCTTTTGTACCATCTATAAAATCGGAGTGCTGACACAGTTTTGTGCTTTCTGAAATACCTACAGAAATATTAAGCAATACTGGGTGCTTTCAAATATCAGACCCTAGGGATTTCTTCAGTTTTATACAATCAATCATCTGCAGAGGCTTAGAAATATGGCTTTGATCTTGATTTGGCTGCAGTTTTTTGTTGTTTTGGCTTTTAAATTTTTTTTTCTTTTTGTTGTTGTTGGTTTTTGCCTTCCCTCCTCCCCACAACCTGCCATTTTCTTCACAAAGGATGTTGAAACCATACATCAATTCATGCATATGTTGCATTGGTGTTATAGTAATACAAATCACAGAAAGCCCTGAAGAATATTTATCTTATTGCTTGCATTAGGGTAGCATCAATATACAACTCAGGGCCCACAATCTTTCTACAAATATAGTACATGAAAACCCATCCCAGCTACTTGAATCAGTAAGAAGCAGGAGGGAAAGTTGTATTATTTGGGTAAAGTAACATTAGTGTATCAGGGAGAAGAGCACACAGGGGATAGGACAATGGGAAATGGTTTCAAACTAAAACAGGGAGGCTTTAGATTAAATATTAGGAAGAATATATCTGCTGTGAGGCTGGTGAGGCACTGGCACAGGTTGCCCAGAGAAGCTGTGGATGCCCAACCCCTGGAAGAGTTCAAGGCCAGGCTGAATGGGCATTTGAGCAACCTGGTCAAGTGGAAGATGTCCCTGCCCATGGCAGGGGTGGGACTTGGACCAGATGATCTTTAAAGTGCCTCCCCAGCCAAGTCACTCTGTGATTCTCTGAAAGAACCCACCTCAAATCTAAGGCAGCAAGGCCCCTTCTCCTGAGCAGTAGAAATATGTTTGGCTTCTGAAATGCACAGTGTGAGCACTGAGTAACCTTAGAGTCATTTGGCTAATGAAGCCATTTCTTTTCCACAACAAGAATTCTAGCTTTCCTCTTGTGCTTCAAAAACTTCTGATAAATAGCTGTGTGTTCATTTCTGGCAAGTAAAGGTACATGCCAGTGTGTGTGATCATTTAAAATCCGATTAATCAAACAAGAGATAATATAAAATTCTTAGTAGTTAAGGCCTGAAATATTCACACACATCTTTTTAAAAGGCTTTGAGTTTTGGTGAGACCAAGCTTTCTTTATAAAGATTTTCTTTCATTTTTCCATCACTTTTCTTTCATACTTCTACAACTCCTGTTTCACACATAAGAAAAATCTGTCTGTACTGCTCTCATCTATTGTTTTATTCCAACATCACTTCTATTGCATCTTGGCTTTTACTTTTCCCCTGGCTATTTATTGTGATGCGAAACAGCTGCACCCCTTGCTTTCCTCCCCATCCCTCCCTCTCCTTTGCCTTTGTTGCAGGGACTAAAGCACCAGGACCTGGCAGTGCTAAGGAGATACAGACCTGTTCCCAGTCCTTCACCACCAGTGTCACACCTGACCCTGTGACGTCTGGTCCCTGAGAGTGACTTCAATTAGTGTCATCCTATTTTCAATTAGGATTGAAAATAGCAAAAATAAGGAAGCTTTCCTCTATCTACTGCTTTCACATTGAGGATCACAGTGCAGAGGGGTAACTTTACCTGCATAAACTGAAACAATGTTTGGCCTTCTAATTGATTAGTGACTCATTTCATTTTACCAAATATTGGTATATTAACAACTAAGCACTCAGCCTTTAATAAGATGTACATTTATCAGATTAGGTAGCAAAATATAACTTTGTCTACTGAAGTTAACTTTTCTGCTTGAAGCAAGTATTTTGTCCATTTATTTGACTATAGATTCCTTGGCATTTCTTGTTCATTGAACATGTAAAAGCAATGGTTTACTCTAATTTTAATACTGACTACAATTTTAATGTGCTTATTCTGCAAACATCATGCCTAAATTATCACAAACTTTTAAGTATACATAACAGGAGGAACTCCTACTGGGAGCCAGGCTTCAACCTGACTGATGCATGTGTGATTGCACTGGGTTATATTTTGCAACTGGTTTTGCTCAGCAGGAAGACCTCTGGACTTCAGCAATCTTCCATTTTATCTTTTATAGAGAAATTAAAGCCTGCACACCAGGACAACTTTTCTGCTTGCAGATAGCAAGATGGAATTGGCATACAGGAATAATCTTTCTGATTTGAAAAACTGCTCTGCATTTTTACCATGACACTTGACATTTCCTTCAAAATGCACAGTAGTCTCTCTCCTGGGTTTGAGAAATCTCATTGATTTTTGGAGAGATAATGTAGGACAGCTAATACACTCTTTAGTTCTATAAGAGTTATGATTATTCTTGTCTGCTTGTTCATTTATCTCTCTTCCCTATTCCAGGAGGTATATAATTTACATGCTAATAAACAAAATAAATCCTGAAAACTGCATCTCTGCACCACCTGCTACACCCAGCAGAGACAAGTCCATATGAGAAAGGTTTGCTTTGCATCATGCTTTTAAAAATACTGGCTCCCTATTGAAACTGCTGTTCTAAAAACTACTACTTACAGCATTCAATTGCTCTATTTACCACGAATGCTCCAGCTTTACAGTTCATAAACAAAGCTGAATGAGATGGAACTGGTGAGAAGCAACAGAATTGCACTACCAGGAGACAGGAAGTATTCAAATGCTCAGAGAATACCTAAAAATAGCAGTGCCTCTAAGCCATGTTTCAAAATATCAATACTTGCTGCTAGTAGCAAGCATCTGAAATTACTTTACAGAAGACACTTCTGAAACAAAAGGCATTCTGTAATATCTGTCCTATCCAGAATAAAAATTCTTATCCTTAGTCATGGTTCAAATGCTGTTTATTTATATATAAATATTTTATATCTATTTCAGATGCACAGACACATTGATAAGGCAAAAAGACTATCAAATAAGCTGAAACTCCAGTTTCTAAGAGTTGGCTGGTAGCATACAAAATTAAATTTAGTGGGGATGCCAAAAGCAGAGAAAATAGCTGTCAGACATCACTAACTTTAAAGCTTTGTGTGCTAGTATGGCATGATTTAAAAAAAAAATAGGGCTGTTTTCAACCAATATTTTTCCTATTTTGGATAGTCACAGCTTAGCTTATTCATTAAAATCACTTAAAAAACCTCAAAACAACAGTATTTTCAAATTCAAACATTAGAGTTTTTTTGTTTTTAAAACTATGCAAATAAAACATTAGGGAAGTTGCTAATGATGACCTCAAAAACCTCAGAAGTTCATGCCTTTATATACAAAATAAATTCATACACCTCATGCGTGGTTATTACACTGTGAAGAATATATGACTTGACTATAAGGGAAAAATAATCCTCAAAGTTTTTATTTATTTTTCCCATGTGGTCACTCATTTTATTGCTGGACATGAAGTCCAAAAAAGCCCTCTCTAATAAAAAAATAAATTGTTTAATGTTGCTGAAAAAAAGCTATTCAGGTCTTTAAAAATCTATTCTGGCCAGCTCTATTATCACATATTCAACAGTATGGAAAAGACTAAATGCCAGCAAATGCAATTCCCTCTGTATTTCTTTAACCCTTCCAAATTTAATTTTTCCTTCACAGAACCTAATAATTTATATCAGTTCAGTGACCTCAGTCAGTCAGAGAGAGCCAGCATGCAGGGTACAAATGTCAGTGTGTGCCAGGGATGCCTTGCAGGTAAAAGCAGCTGTTTAAAAAGTGCATCTCAAAAGCAATACAGTGATTCTCCTAAATACAGGATTCTACACAGCTCCTAAATGAGAAAAATAACTTTGTTTTGTCCTCCAATTCTATTAGCTGTAAACATGCTTAGCAGCATGGACTCCACAAAAACAGAACAAATTGAGCTTTAACCTAATGAAATATTTATGGCTGAGCTGATTACTCATTTTTGCTCAGCAGTGGAATAGGCTAACGGTCCCACTTTCCTATCTGAAATGAAATATGATGCAGTGTGAGTTGATTAGCAATAATTACAAGCTGATGTTCTTCTACCTCCTGAACAACAGGAGACCTGTGGTATCAATGGCAGATTTTTTGCACTCTAGTGATTCACACACAATATATGGAAGTTGTCTGTGTGGCCAGTACAGATTCTGCATTTTATCTAAAAAATCATTTCGACAGATTGATTTCCAAATTTAAGTAGGAGTTTAAAACTACAGGATGATTGTTGAATTGGTCCAGTAGACCAAGCCAGAGACATCATAATAGAATCTCCTTCCTTAAATCTCAATTGAGTAAATTATTCTTTTCTTCCCCTTCTTTTTCACCACCCAAATTGTTCCTGAAGTTCAGTTTTATTTCAAACATCAATTTATTCATGAGATGATTTGAAGAAAAGTCAGGGGAATTTATTATGACTCTCTCTGGATTAGGGAGAGAAAGAAAAAAAATCTAAAAGGAGGGGGTTTAAGCACTAAGACTGCTTGTCCAGGACTTGAGCAATCTCCACAATAATGATGGTCACAGTTTCACCAGACAAGATCCTGAGCAACCTGATCTACCTTACAACTGGTCCTGTTTTGAGCATGATGGCTGGGTGATGATGAGGGCTTCATTTATAGAACTGTTTTCCAGATGATAGCCCTTGAGCCACATGCACTTTTCCTGCACAATTCCATTAGTTCAATCTAATTTTCAATGAATAATTACCATAGCTGTTTTGCATATTTTAAATGATCATATTTTAAAATCATAGATCTAGATAAGAAATTATAAATTGAGACTCTTGAGAAAACCATTTCAGGCTTCACTTAGGACAGGATTATTTTACACATTGACCATTTTATTTTCTGACTGCACCCCAGTACAATTGTAATGGAAACCAAAAGACAACATGATGACATCTTTCCTCCATGAAAACTTTATAGTCTCTTTTTTAGCACAAAAAAGAAAAGCTTTGAAATATGAACTGAGAGCAGCCAATGGTAAGTTACTACCCATGCCTACAGCATTCCACACTTCTAGGGGAGGGGATAAAAAAGAATTGACATTTTTTAGACTATGCCAGTCAGTGCAAAGAAAAACTGTGTTCCTGTGCTAATAATCAGCCTTTCTAATACTGTAAAGATGCAAGAATATTATCTCTAATTGTGAATTATTCACATTTTACACCACTGCCTTCATTAAAATTAAGGCAGCTGTGCCCTCAGAGCTGTGTTCTACAATTAACACACTCATGTACACAGACATTCACCAGCACATGATTAATATTTTCTATCAGTACTTCTTCAACACTGGTTTGTCCAAAAGAACTCAAGCATACATTAAGAAAACAGAGTAAGACTTCACTGGACTTTTCCATGATTAGTGGGAAGATTTTACAGATAACACAAGTAAATATGAACACTAGTCAAGTGAGATGAATTGAAGAAATGGTATCCAATATATCTCCATGACAGATGCTCTCGTCTCCATGAAAACCAAACCTTTCAGTGGAAGTACCAGGAAAGGATCAGCACTAATTCGAAACTCCATTGCTGCATCTCACAGACTCGAACACCTAATGAACATGTGGGTAGCTCAGTGGTATCTGACACCTCTAGAGCAGCTTTAACAGAGAATCATCTTACCCTTCCACAGAAATGGTCCGCTGCAAGCTCACTGTGGGGGGACGCGTTGCAGTGCTGTGCTGGGAGTGACTGTACGGCCAGGGAAGAACAAAGAGAAGCATTTGTTAAAGAAATAGAAGTTTATCCTGCTCTTATTGTCTCTAGCAGCTGAGCTAATGCCAAAATAGATACAACAATCAGATTGTTTTACACGTGTCTAAAGCATTTGGATTTCAGTGGTGCTCATCTGTTCAAAAAGAGCTTAATTGTACAATCTCTCTTGTTTAAATTCAGCTTTCATTTCTCATTAAGAGCAGAAAATTAAGATAATAACATCCCCTTATCTTTCCTACTCATTTGAAAAATACATATATATTCACACACAGTTTAGTAATTTTAAATAACTTAAATGCCAATTATTCCACTAAATATACTAAACATACAATGCAAATTTAATTTCAGAGCAAAAGGTAAAACAGCAAATGATAATGTAATCAATCTAATTCTCTGTGTTTCCCATTAAAAGAGGACATGCATTCCTTAGAATTGCACCTTGATATAACTTCAACACTAGCTCTATCATATTTTAAGCAGTTTGAGTCTTTCCACATGGATTTTTATTAATCTAGGACATAACACTTAGGAAAAAACATGATATTTTTTCTATAGCAAAACACAGACACTCTGAAAAAAAATATTAAAAAGCCTGAGGCCTAATGGCTTTTCATATGTTATACTGACATGACTAAGACACCTGAATAATAATAATTATGTTAAAACTACACAGTATGTACTAATTTCAGTATTATGCTGTGTTATAATAGTATTGTAAATACACATGGGTAAAACAGAGCACCAGTTTTGTGATAATAAATTGTACTTCTCATCCAAGACAACCTGTTTAAATAAAATATTATAAAGCAGAAGCATCTTGGTGTATTTTCTGATTAGTTTAAATGACTACAGCATATAGTGAGGCCCAGTATTAATAATGCAAAGTGCACAATAAAAATAAATCTTTATGTCAGTTTTATATCACTAATTCTAATAACTGAAGGACTTTATCTTGTTTTCAAGCTTTGCATATAAGTCAAACTGCTTGTTGAGAAGCAACATATCTTATTTGCAATAAAAGCTACTTCATTTGACAGTAGAGATCAACAGATCTATTTTACATGAATTTTATCCTGTAGCATGCTCAATACAGAAAAGATGATTGACAGAAAAGATGCCTTTTTTGTTTTTTTTTTTTTAGTGTATCTCATGGAGTTGTGATGCATGTCACTGGACAAACAAAAGTCCTGCTGCCTCCTGGAATCTTCTGTTGTGACAACTGTGCTTTTGTTTTACGTTAGTAAATTATTCATCCTTATTGAGAAGGTTTCAGAAGGTTTGTGGAAAGTATATTCCCCTTCTAAGAGGAGCTGCAGAGCTTTTAACCTGTTTTATAGCAAAACTTATTTAGAAGTATTGTAAGTTTCTGGGATCATGGTGTGAACAGAATAGGTGAGTTGGACAAACACTGCAGAATATTATATGAACAGTGGTTAAAATTTCACATTAAGTTTGTACAAGGAACTTTACACCCCACTCCTGCCAAGTGAGTGGGCTCATTTATCTGCAATATTCCACCCATTAGAAAACCTTTTCCAAATCTAGGGATTTGTGACACAATATTCAAATGAGCCCTCACCTCCTTTCATGAAAATAGTTCTGAACTGTGATATGAAAACTCATTTTCTTTTACATAATTATAAAAAAATCAAGTTTGATGCTTGATATAAGCTTGTGCCTTCTAAGGTATCATCGTGAATATAATGGAACCTTAAAGTCTAAAATGCAGTTTAATCTTTGCTTGACACAAGTTGCTATTGGAGACAGAATAATAGTCTGATATGATTCCTAGCTGACATACTGAAAAGATGATCTCCTGGTGAATTCTATCAAACTGATGGAACCAGCATAAAGAAGCTGTTTTCATCAAATACTTAATACACTTGTGCATTTGCACAGGTCTTTTGCAACATAGAAGAACTAAAGCTTTTGAGTTTCTGCTACCAAAACTTTCTGTGATGAATGCCTAAACATATCCCTATTGATATGTAAGTGGCATAGTTTTAAACTGACAGATCAAAGTATTCAAAGATTGAAATTTAGGCTTGTAAAGATGCTACCATTTCTTTGAAATGATACAGAATGAACCTCCTACTAGTTTTACTGATATAAAGTAACAATATTTCCATATACTACCCAGTACTACAGCCACACAATATGGATTTTCCCTGAAGAAAAGAATCTTACATCCTGTAAAAGACCAGCTTTAACTTAAATCCATTTTATTTTAGTTTGTTGAGATAAGAGGAATATACTGTTCTTGTAAGACAATTCGTAAGAGTGAAGGAACAAAGAATGAGACTGTAAATTAATAATAAGATGCAAAACTGGGAGCAAAGAATCCAACCTCTCTTTTTAATGGGTTAAATTGCTTTTTTGTTTTCAACTTATTTTTCAGGTGAGGCAAACCATTTCATGGCTTCATTAAATACTAAAAATAGAGCAGCCTGGTGTCCATGTATTTTTTAAAATGCTTATTATGAAAATAACAATACCAGTAAATATAATAGAAACAAAAAGGTGAGTAGCCAGTCTCCTTAGTTTTAATTCTGCTCTAGGCCATGAAAGCTCTGAAGGCACTTCTGCTGTGTGGGTGATGCTAAAACTGGAGGCAGCATCAGAAACCCTTCTTTCCCCAAAGGGATCAGATGAACCACCACCTTCCCCTCCCAAATGACACTTTCACCCTTACACAACACACCAGTGAAACCTTTATCTGGGATGAAACAATCATGTTAGGGAAATATTTATTGTGTTTTAAACTTCTATAATGCAAAAATATGGACAAGCCCCATGAAGGGATCAGACTGCATGATGTTTCAGTTCATCCCAAAGCCTGCTTATTGCATTGAAAGTAGAAGAAATAAGATTGTTACAATCCAAAATTTTTCCTCTTCTCTTTTGGATAAAACCAAGATACACTGTCTTTACAAAGAGAGTACTAGAAAAGTCATTAGCTTTCCTCTCTCAACCCTCAACTTCTATCAACAAAGAACAGCTGTCTTCTATTTGCTATAGACCTGATTTAGGAAACCTTTTGTTTCCATATATCTTTATTTTGACAAGTCAAAACTGACAGCATTAAAGTTATTTGCTTCCTAAATCAATTGACCTGCAACTTCTCATAAAGAAGCAGTAAAACAGCTGTGGCACAGGCTGGGTAGAGACCTCTCTGAACACTGGCTTTGGAGCAGCCATTCTTCAGCTCCCAATTCTGAAACTGCCACACAGAAGAAAAATATACAAACTCCATTTGTCTATCAATATGTTGTCTGCAGGAAAAAAATTCAAACAACAACAGCAAAACCAAACCCAAAACTAGAGCTCTGAGTTCTCTGTCATTCACAACACTAAAACAGAAAAGAGTGATAAATGCAGTGTTGAAAAAATTTCACTGTAGACCGGTGAAGGGAACGCTAATTCTGTTTGTTTTCCTGATGTATTCTCAGCGTGTTGTTTCTTATGTCAAGGATTGAAGGTAGCACTGCAGTTGTTTATAAAGCTTCCAAGCCTTTGATTTGATGGATGTAAGAGTTTAGGAAGGCAACATGCTTTAATTCCATTAATGTGGAGTTCTAATTCAGCTCAGTGAAGTGAAACCAGCTTTCCCTGATGCTGCCAACAGCTCAACTCCTAACTTAAATGAGTTTTCGCACTCCTGTGGGATTAATTAGAAGACCAGAGATTGCTTTTTTTGGGCATTAATTTTATCTCAGCTACAAATGGTTTGATAATATCCAGTACTGACAGTTACTGACCCATATTAGAAGTGTCAAACTAACCAGACAGTTTCCCATCAGAGGCAAACAGGATACTTCAGGGAATAGGAAATTCAACCCTGCTATGTTCAGATCACCCTCAGGTAACAAAGCCAGACATGAAATGTAATGCTGTTTGTTTTCATGCACAGGCACATGCAGTGAGGATTTCAGCAGCACAAGTCAATTTTTAAAATAGCATCTGTGCATCTATTGTACAAGTAGCATTGTTAGGCTAAATAGCTACTCATTGGAAAACAGAAAAATAACAAAATTAAGGATTAGGCTGTCATTCTGCCTACAAATACGTAGAATAACACGTCGTCTCTATTCAGGATCTCTGAGGTAACTTCACTTGTACAACTAAAGCAAAAAAGGTTGATAACTTATTCCTCCCTTCCCCAAACAGTGTTCACAAAGAAGTGGTTAGCCACATTCTGTGACTTAAAGTATTTGAGTTATTGCAGCCTAAACTAGGATCATTTAGCAATAAGGAAGAATGCAAGGTGGAGCTGTGACTCAGAGGAATGCTTCAGCTCCTGGAATAAAGCTAATTATCCACCTTTGTTAGCAGTGTGCCTAAGTCAGGTACCTGATCTTCAAAGTGGTGAAACATCCACTGCCTTCAAATCTACTTCCTTATGGCTGAGGTAATTGCAGGAGATAATGATAACCTTTAAAATACAAAAATCTTCCTTATTTGAGAGGATTTGTTATTCTAGCTTGAGATCCGGTATTTAAAACAGCAGAAGTGGTTTAGAAAGATGTGGGGGGAGCTGAAAGTAATTAGGAATGCTGTTTAAAGGAGTAGAGTGGAGAGGATATATTTTTAAAGCAGTTCCACATGTAAAGTTCCCATGTAAGGTAAATACAGACTTAAAGAATTGTTAAGAACTCAGCGTTGAGTAGATTAGGGATATTGAGTGAAAACTGTTAGAAAAAACCAAATCCAATCTCAACTGATTATGTTCTTTATCAATATCTTCATATTTTTGGGCAAACCTTTGTATTTTTAGAAGTGGCATGCCTAAATCTCCACAGCATTCCAAGACATTCTATTATTGTTAAAAGTAAAGTTTAACTTTCTTACCAGCCTCAGTTACAATACTACTGTTGTTATTATTGCTATCATTATTATTTATGATACTGTAATGATTATGAAGAATGATAAAGCTCCTTCTGGGAGCTGAAATACTCCCTGATGAAGTTAGTTTGAAAATTATACCAGCTGAGGATTGAGGTATACATGGCAAAATATTTACAAGAAGTGAAAAACAAAAGGGATAATGGTAGAAGAAGGAAAATCCAACACTGTCAGTTGCTTAAGCTGTATTGGATGGAAATGATCCATGAACATAATACCTGATTTTGTCTCTAATTACAGCTGTGGAAGAGGATGTAGTGCTATTTTCATGAATTTAAACAGGGAACATTTAGAAACTGCAGGAAACTTCCTGTGGTGCTCTGCATGGCCTCCCAAGCACCTGCAGCTCAAGGTACCTGGTACCACACCCAGCACAATGCTGGGTTTGCAGTTCCTCGTGGAGAAGGCAGCTGTCACCCTCCTTCCTACTCTTTGGCACAATGCTCATGCACATCCACATCACTAATGCCTTTTGTCATACACTCAAATGTTGTACCTCGTTTCCTGTCATTATCACTCCCAATTCTCCCTTGCACTAGGGCTGCAGACACAAATTGAAATGAACTCACCTCAACCTCCATTCACTGTCACTGTCACCCTGTGCTGCTCAGGGTACAGAAGTGAGGTGTGAATCTGAGTGCAGAAGGAAGAGAAAGGCTGGGGAAAGGTGCTTAAAGGTTTGGTTTTATTTCTCACTACCCTACTCTGATTTAATTGAATTACTTTCCCTGAGTTGAGCTTGCTTTGCCTGTGATGGTGATTGATCTCTCCCTGGAAAGCAAGAATACATGCATACATATAGTCTTTCACAGGGACTACATAGCAAAATATCCATCAGCAGCTGCTCTGTGGCAGCTGCAACACCCAGCACTCACCACTGTCCCATAAACCCCACTTCTGATGGATTTCTAGGGCTGTGCAATAAAACACATTATTGCACTCAAACATTATTAGGTCTCAATGCAACTAACAATTAAAGTATGTGCACCAAACTTTCTTTGCAGTTTAAGCAAATGTCAAAAGACATTAGGAAAGGCTTGAAAAATGGGTCCATGTTTAAGGAACTTTGGCAAAACTTTGACAGAAATCAAGAGATAGCTCAGCAGCTTATAGGAAAATTCAGATAGGAAGAACAATATAAGATCTGCAATCCAACAATGCAAAATTGCAGATCAGACATGTATTTAACAGCTGCATTGTGGGAGGAAGATGGAAGACAAAAAAAGAAATTATTGGGTAAGTTTTCCAGTAAGAAAACCGATACTGCTGTCTAAAGGAAAAGCTCAACTATTCTACAGTGTGTGAATACATAATAAATTCTGAAATATTTTAAACTAGTAAATTATTCCTAACAATGCTAACAGGCAGCAAGCCTTGAGTCTCACAAAATGTTAAGACCAGAATTTTTAGATGACTTGGTTTATTGTCAACAGAACTGAAAGAAATGCATTTTTGTCAAAATAAAATTTTGTGGGAGATATGTACTGAATAAGAGTATAAGAAAAAAATGGTTAAGCAGACATTGAAAAATCTGGAAAACCTCACATCTTCATGTACTTTTCCACCACAGTCCACAGAAGTTTGCCTAAATTTAGGAATTCCACTTAAAAGACCATTGAGATCTGCCTTCAGGAATCAGACACTCCTAATTCCAATCCAGGATCCAAAAAAAGGGAGTATAATGTGATTTTAACACAGAACTCTGACAGAGCAATCATGTCATTAACAAAATGAACTTTCTTTGCACTTAAGATGACACATGAAAAATAATTAATATAACTTCCATACTACATCTGCTTGTTTTTTAGAGTAGGGAAATCACAGGTAAATAAGCCTAATGACAGACTTAAAATAACATCAACCCATTAAACTAATTTGCCCTAACTAGCCCTCTACATCCAAAGAAAAACAAGAACATAAAATTCTCCTTATGCTGGAGTCATTGCACGAAATTTTATGATAAAGTACATGGAAATTAAAGTGGTTTAAAACAGCAATGAAAAACTGTCTGATGGCAAACTGTACCACGCCATTATTAAACATTGCCATTATTAAAAAATTCTGTATTTTATGAGATTCTGTATCATTATATTTGAATAATAATTAAAAAAATCCTACAGAAATTTAAGTTTAATATTGTATAAGACCAAGTTCATTTTCTCTGTGCTTACTAACCTTCATGTGTGCATTGCACTGAATTACAGAGAAGGAATACATTCAGCTTCCACAGAAGTGGCTCATTAAAACAAATAGGACTATCACAACAGAAAGAGTATTAATTTACAATTTAAAATTTATTAGAAAAGCACACTCCATATTGCAGTTACTCCTGTTAATGTGTTTACTGCACCTGTGTGATACCCTGTGATAATGTTATCCCTCCTATCTGGATACACATTATCTCTGTGCAAACTAGGAATTTGGTAGAATATTTCTTTTTTTAAGAGAGCAGAGGTGAGAACGTAATCCCACATAAGCAGCTATTTAGTCTCACTTCCTCTGTCATTCAAAGCAGCCCAGCATGCAAGTGTGCATGTGCAGTTATGCCAAGCACAAACCCAATAATCCTAGAAAAAACAAAAAGAGAAAAAAGCAAACGCAGAAATAATGCAATGCACATAAACAACATTCCAACAGGATAAAAGACAAACAGCAGGGAATGGCAATTTGAAAATGCAGAAGTATAAACACTGTATTGTCAAAATGAAAGATGTGAAGTAATTCAACAGTTTAAGTTCTTCTGCTTCTAATCTAATCTATATGAACAGTGATTTTTGAATCATTTTAATTTGAGAAAAGCTGGACTTAGCCTTCCATGGGAAACACTGAGTGTCTTATACCATGGGGTCTAACAATCAAGTATACACTAAAACTAGATATGAAAAAATATTAAAACTGTATAAATTTTTCTCATTCTGGGGTTGCTCCCAGTGGAAGTGTCAAGCATAAGCATCTCCCAGAGAAGATGACTGTAATATTATCTAATTACACTAATAATTAATTTTGCCTGGCTTTGATTATAGGCCCTAGACTGGATTAGATGAATGATGCTACATTATTTATTTATATGTTCCATTATATCAATCCTTAGATTCATAAATTGACATATAAGCCACAATTTATTTAAAGATGGTTATTAAATTCAATCTTTGAAGTGATATTTAGCTAATAAGAGAACTGTGAAAGGAATTTATGGAGAAGTTGACTCTACATCTATAATAGTCATTAAGGTGAATTGTTTAGTTACAAGCTTAATAGATAAATCATCTGAGTAAAACATAGGAAAGTGTTCTTAAAAGGTTTCCAAAATTAGCAAGCATGTGTACACAACTGAGCTGCTACACAGTCAATTTGTGATCCTTCTAGTGGCTTATTTGACATCACTAAAATAAAATAGTTCAAGTCCTGAATAAAAGCCTGAGTTTCCTCTGCTGAAGTTTACAAATATTTCTTAGAGGTTAGGGATCATTCCTTATAATTACAACCTTCTCATCAGTGAGCCAGCAAACCCAAGGCTCTTGGTTTATCTCAAGGTTACTTTAGAATAGGCAGTAACCAATAACTATAGTATAAAAAGACACTGCCATGTTTCTTCTACATTCATGTTTCATTTCTTTATAAAGAGTTTCATCTAGAAGTTAAGTCTCTCTCTGCTGCTACCAACAAATTATTTCCCTCTGCAAGTACTGTTGTACTTTGGCCAGAACCAGTTGCACTGGGTCCACTGAGATTTAAAATATTGCTGCTTAAGAGAAAATATCTGAATAACAGACAGACAGTGATGCACAAGGAAACATGAATCAATCAATATAAATGGTCACAGTTGGATTTATACCAACAACTCATTTCACTTAGCTAGCACTATAACCAGAATTCCATTGTTTTTTAGCACTGTAAAAAGAAATAGCCACATGAGGAAGCTATTTTGGACACAAGTATCTTGTGTCCATATTTATCCCATGCACATGAACTAAGCTATCATTGCAGCATTTTGCTTCAGCTCTCCATGTGTTATTTTTGAAGAGAAAGCAGTTCTGCTGAAAACCTATGAGTACCTGAAATTAATGAACACTTCACACATATGAAATATGGATTACTTAGATGATAGAAAAAAACTCTGGAGGATAAGCCCATGCACTGGATGTTCATCCATATTTTCAAATCTTGGATTCACAAGATTGGCATGAAATTCCATGGCAATGGGTTCTTGTGTTTAGAATTCCTTTGATACACTACTTTATTACAAGTTCCACCTCTCTCCCAACATAGCAGGGAAGTCTATTTTAGAAAATACCTGTTCAAATAATTGCATTTTTTAACCTGTGGAAATTTACAGTTGGGTAAATACACATCTAGAAACCAAGTGAAGGTTCTGTTCTCAAAAATGAGAACTTTTCTACCCATGTTAAGTGGGGCAGTTTCATTCCTGTTTTATTCTTCAGGGTTAAAGACAGCCCTGAATACCTTCTACACCTTTGAGGTATCTAAAAATTTTAAATTTGTATCGTATTATTAAAGCTATGATAACAACTGTAGCTACAGAATCCTTTTATATACAAAAAAGAGATTGCTACACATCAGTCCCAAACAAAAACTATTTCCTATAAATGTGGATGAAGAATGTGCAAATTGGTGCTGGAAAAAATTAATTATTTTAATTTATGTACTTCACTGATGGCAACCCAGATCTGTTTCTTACAGTACATGTTATGATATGCACATCTCCAATTAAGAATAGACGTAAAACTGCCAGCATTTTAGAAAAGAAAATGCAACATAATTTTTTCTCACATCACACTTCATTTTATTCTCTGCATAGAGACTGGTCTAAGCCTTAAGGGATGAAATGCTAATATAATTAAAAATGAATTTATTAGGACTTTTTAAAATTAATTTTGCTTTTCTTGTTAGAAATATAAAAGGTCCTTACAATACAACCAGATTCCTGGATATTGGTTAATCAGACTATGAATCAACACTCCCAAGTCAAACGGTAGCTTCCAACGTTTGAACTCAAGCTGTCAAATTTTCAAAAAGAGAATTACATTGCTTTAAATTCATATGTACTCTACTAAAATTTGAAGTTGAACAAGGCACTCTTGATTTGTATTCTTTTTTTGCTGTTCCTTTTGGCAAGAGAGTCTGAAATATCCTAGCCTCACTGAGGATTTCTTAGGACCTTTGTAAAGTTATTTACTCTCTACATTTGCCATCTCCTTGTCTCTAAGAAAACAAAGATAAATGATATGTCCAGACTCTTAAAGTGATTGGAACAATATTAAGGTAGATAGGATGAAAGCTCTGTGCAAGCTGAAGAAATCCTGTCATTTTCCAAGCTGCATCAATACTGCATTTCTGTTAATTGAATCTAATGAAAATTATTTCTTTAATTTTAAAGTGGTAATGCAAGAATAGCAGAACTGGAAAATTTAAACATGAAAACATGAAAGAAATTAAAGAAAGCCAGTGTGAAAAATTACAGCATATTCTATTTTACTGCTCTATATGAAGAGCATATTTACATCAGTTTTATAAAAATCCCCTTTCTTATTATATAGTGATTACTTAAAACCACAACTTTATATTGCACCATTGTGTTTTAAAGTTTATCGATAAACAACAGTCCATGCTGCTTGATTTAAGTCAACAGCAAATAGATTTACCATTCCAATCACTGAGGAATTTATTTGTCAGGTGATGCTATTCTTTAAGAAGGATACACAGTAGTACATTTAAACATGGAGGCTTTTTGAGAAATAGTTGTTGTGATGCAACAAGAAATGATGTCGTGGTGTGGCAGTCAGCCTTGACATGAAAACTGCTTATAGCATTATGTTGCCATGTTATTCTTACTTTTAACTCTAATAAAGTCATGTAATTCTCCTGTGTTTGCTGAGATATAATTTGATTTCGGTACTGTAATGATCTTCCTTTGCAGACACCTGCTGCCTAATCCCACTTTTGTCAAAACACAAAACTCTACTCTTCTTCCTATTAATTCAAATCACTATGGCATTGTACAAGGAAAAAAAAGAAAGGAAAACTAAGGAAAAGGAATCTGTTGAACATGATTCCTGTATTCTTATCATTGTCAGAATGAATTGTTGATATTTTGTTCCAAAGAACAATCTGAGTACCCTAGCTAAAAGCCCTACTTCTGTAATCCATAGCATACAATGTGAACAGTAATTGCTGAGGGATGACTACAAGAAATACCTGGGAAACCAGGCAAAATCCTTTAGGAAAAATGCACTCAAGTTTCCATCAGGAGTAAACTTCCTCTCTTTGCATATTTCCCTTTATAAATACTGTGGACATACCAACCAGGAGAAGTTTTATTTGAGCCTCAATATTCTAGGCAGCACCTATGATTTCAAAGACACTCATGAATTCATCACTTCAGACATCTTTGTAACACAAGAATTCTTATACACTTTGACTGAAGTAGGATAATAAATGAAATGGCTGTAATGGTTTGACATGAACAACCTTCACTCATATTGCTGGGTCTGAAATGTCAAAATTAAATTCTCTTCTGCATGGTGCAATGACAGCATGACATGAGTCTGTATCCTAACCAAACCTGTATGACTTCTGCTTCCAACACAGCCTGCACAGCCAAGCTCTTGCCACAGATACTAC
This sequence comes from Oenanthe melanoleuca, assembly GCF_029582105.1. Lineage (NCBI taxonomy): Eukaryota > Metazoa > Chordata > Aves > Passeriformes > Muscicapidae > Oenanthe > Oenanthe melanoleuca. The sequence goes on along the minus strand of NC_079333.1, from coordinate 33,138,146 downwards.
CAAAGTCCTCCTACCTGCAACTCTTAGTCACTGTACCTCGAATAGGCTCAGAGCTCTGATTATAGTTTATGCAGTCTTCATCAGATCAGTAGCTGCAGAGTCTGCGTGTCGCTGATTATACCCAAGTCAGCTATTAATCAATGTGGGCTTTTATTGGGAGCAGGTTATTCTGCCTCATCAGCTAACCTGCCTTGGCTGGAAGCAGCTCAGGACTGCAGTGTTGCACGGGGCACTGTACCACCAGTGGGTAGCACCAAGTGGTATTTGGCTCCCCTGCTGTGTACTCCACCCGTGTGGGCTTCAGTGCTCTTCAGCTGCACACCCTAACGTGCCTTCTCTCTACACTGGGATGGCTTCACTCTGCTATTTAGGAAAGCTTGATTGCAGATAGAGCCACTGCTATTCAGAACTCTGGAGTTGTATTCTTCCCACTTCATAAGTGTAATGATTTCAACACCATAGTAGCAAGAACTACAATGATCCTCAAAAGATAAAGCGAACAACTCCAATTATCTGTGATACGATGCGTTTTCTGCATGGAGTATGGAAATACTCTGGAAAAAGTAATTGTCTATGCACCTCCCTGGGGACTGTAAAGTTTCTCTTCCTTTATTTCCTTAACAATATTGAAATTTTAATTTTGAAAGTCAAACTAAAAGTTCCTCTTCCCTTTGTCAGCTAAAAAATGTATTTTAATATCTTGTCACTTTCACTGACCTTGCTTTTTCTGCAGTAACAGTAGTAGTTTTATGCACTATAAGCATTATTTAAAAAATCAGATAAAGTCGTTGCTTCTGGTGCTGTTCTTTAAAAATGAAATAAAAACCTTTTAAAGAATTAATTCTTTTAAATCCCAAAACATTAACAAATTCTACATACAAATTTACAATGACAACTTGGCTAAATTTAGGTTCAGCCCAGAAAGGTCAGTTGCATAACTAGACCTTTACAAAATTCAGGGATGTTTAGAGCTGGTAACTCTTTCTGCATACCTAATGCACTTTTTTTCCTTTTCTTTCTTGGCAGAAAACCTCTTCTCAGTGACTTCATATTGATATGGGAGCTTATAATCACTATGGCTTATGATGAACTCCTATGTCAATGTGTCCTACTGCTGCAAATTGGCACTGAATATCTCTGCATGTCTGCATATGGTTTATCAAGGGCCGTTTCTTTCTTGGCCTTTTCAATGTTTCCAACCAAAACTCAAGCTCAGCATTTCCCCTGTACTTGTGTGTATTAAATAAGCATCCATCTTTCTGCTCCCTTTTTCCTCTGTTCCCTGTCCCCTGCCCACCCCTCCCTTACTACTTCTCAAATTAATACTCTTAAGAAACTATGTTAAAGTACATGAAGTGTCTAACTTACTCTGACAATAATTTTAACTCTGAATCTCCCCTCTTCTCTTTTTCAGTTTCAAAACAAGGTTTCAGTATTTTCAAACTCCCAGGGATTTTGGTTCAGGTCCCAAGGTCCTCCACAGGTAGTAGTAAAAAGGGACTCACCCTCTCTTTCAGAGACACTGATAATCAGTAAATTCAGAATAGCTTTCATTTGTTGTGTTGATTTTTTTAAAATTACATTTGGGGGAAATTTTGGATGTTAGTATTGAGACAGTAGTGGTAGGTGAACTCTGCAACTTCAGAGCTACACAGCAGGTGTCTGAACAGCCCCCAGTAATGAACTAATGTTCTTAAACATTTCTGTCTTCCTGCATAGCATGACTTCATTATTTCCTACAGACTCTTTCAGAATATTGAACTAACATGAAAAAATTACAGTGCAGATTTGCCAAAGAAGCTATGGAGTTGGAAGAGAAACAGACTGAAAAGAGGCACAACCCTTGTCTGCTGGGAAAACATACATTATCCTTCCAGCTCTGAATGTATATTCTGAACTGAAATGGAATCTACATCAGTAATTTTTAAGATTTGAAGTAATATTTAGATCTCACTTTATCCTGTGCAATTAGAAGACAACAAAACAAAAAAGCAACAAACTAAATAATTTCAAAGTAATTACAAGATGATTTTGGTGGTCAAAAGCATAGCACCTCTAACCACCCAAACTCTACAGTGACAACTTTAAAATATTCTTTGTGAAGGACTGAGTTACTGTTTCTCACACCAAACAGAAAGTGAGAAAAATGAGATGAATGAACTGGAGTGGAATAGCTTTAATTAGGAAGTTAAAGGCAGCTGGTAAAGGGCTCTAGCATGTACATGCTCAGGTTCATTTCTGTTCGAAAGGTGAAGAGAAGGAAAATTCAATAATCTAACTGAGATATGGAGAAAAATTGTCAAGGTTTGCAAAGCAAGTGCATGCTAATTCAGGGAATTTAAATGGTTTTTTGCCTATAGATCTTTGGCCTGTATTTCACTGGCTCAAATTTCACTTTTTGAATGTAATTTAGTTATTTCCAAATCTGTGTCTTACTGGAAGTCAGTTGGACTCAATGAAATTATCTGAAAGCCCATCTTTCATTTTATGACAGTCGATTCTCTGACAAATATTTATTTACATCAAAATGGATTTAAATCAATAAGAAAAGAAGTTCAGCAATCCTCTCCATGCCAAAATTAAATTTTAACCTAAATTAAGGATGGTATTTACTCAAATGGCATTTAAAAAACAACTTGCTAACTGTAGCACATGAATATAAATGTACTATATAGGAAAAGCGGAGTTTATTTTTCCACAATTTCTTGTTTTTTTCCCTCCTGTTTTCCCCATTTTGATAACCTCCTCTTAAAATTTGTATTGTCAGACTGAATCAGGGAACAATGTACAATAACTCCCAAAAGTTATGCTGAGACTTTCAGTCCAGCTCAAATTAAAACAAGCACCTTAAAGTTTTGAGTGTTACGGTTTTCATTACTCGTATCACTCTGAAGTCTCTGCAGACCGTTCCAGTTATACAGTCAATATTTTCAAAGAGCAACAAATGCTGTTTTTAGAAACAAGAAATGTAAAGAGTACTGATCAATAACTATTTCTGCAGTAATATAAGAAATAAACAATAGATTTCATAATATTTGTCTTAATGATGGTTTCATGACATTTTAAAAACAAAGAAATGGCAGAAAATGTGACCCCAGTGTTTCAACCTTTGGCCACTACAATCAATTTTCCCTTTATAATGGGAAATAATTACTATCATTATAGACACATAAAGGTACTTGTATGTTGTGATCATGTGGAAAAAATAGAAAAGGAAAACAAAATCATGTAGAAGTTCTAGCGTAGACTCAGGATGTGGATCCCAGCACATCTGGAGCTTTCTTAAAGTTAGTACTTTCCTGTCTCTGGCTATTCCATTTATTAGTATTTTATACTTTTTTTGGACTGAAGATGTAAGGTGGAATCACCAACTACAAGAGAGGAGGCTCCAATTTAAACAAATTCAGTTTTGCAATGCCTCTCACAAGAGGGTCCTCCAATAGGCTTCCAGTATCAAGGCTAGCACAGACTCAGAGACTGCTTCCTCCTGATTTCTGCATCACAAACATGTTTTTAGACATATCCTGGGGTAAAGCCAGACCTTATTTGACTTAACAAAATGAACAGAACTTGACATATTTGAAAGTATCTACATATAAAGCTTATTTCAACAAAAATAAATGGTGGTAAGTAAATACAACACAAGCTGGGGGCCTGAGTCAGCACTACATTATTCCACTGGGATAAGTGTAGTGCAAAACAAGACTAGTGCAGGGCTGAGGGAAGGGTCATTATTATTGTTATAATTCCCTCACATTTCCCTGACAAACTACACTGCTATAATGAGAGGTCCCACCTGCTATCCACAATACCTTCTTTCACTCTATTTAATACTAATGATCTCCTTTTCTATGCAGTGCAGAAAATCTTGCATATCTCCCTCTGCTGAAAATATCTTTTAACCCCAAGGGCTTCTGGAGGGTATCTGTGCCACCCCTTTCACAACTGGACAAAACTGAAAGAAAGTTTTAATTTTCCAAGGTCATACAACCTGTCAGTGGCACAGGCAAATTATTCAGTTTCCAGCTCTTTGCTCTGACCAGAAAGCTTTCCTGCTCTTTTCAGGCACAGCACAGGGAGCCACAGCATAGCCTTATTTACCCTGCCTCCACAATAATATTTAATTTCTAAGCTCAAAGAACTCCGTCATGGGGTAAAAAGAGTAATTTGTTCTCTGGGTTAAATTTATTCTTAGTTTTTCTGATGAGTCAAGACTCTAGCAATTACTGTGACAAGATGGAGTGATGATTTTTATGATGTGGAAACCTGTCCACAGCAATGAAACTGAAATCTCCAAACCCATTTCTCACAGAGGCCTTTAGACAGTTGCCAGGTAATAATTGTCACCGTGGATAGTTTGAATTAGTGAATGGCTCCAGAAGCTTGTTACTGCAAAACTCCTTAGCAGAGTGACACCTTCTGACAAATTTTTGTCATTTATTCTGAAGGTATTTGAACCAGATAGGAAACCATGACATGGGTTTAAATTTCTCCCAACACTCAAAAGAATTTGAATGTTGTGTTTGGAGTTCTAGTGCTCTGTCATTTTGGAAGGACTGTTTCAAGGTGATTTTCAGAGAGCAGAATGAGATGTTTGAGAGGCTGCTTACATATACTGAAAACAATAACATATCTCATAAGCCCATTTCAAACAAGAAAGTTGTGTGAACTTGCTTAGGAACTGGCTGGGTTTTCATTCAGGCAGTAAGTGCTGTAGCCAGCCTTAGAGCTGAAAGGCAGCCTCTGAGGCAGACATCAGGCACAACTTCAATTTGGAAGGTCATGGTCCACCACAAGCTCCCCATGCCCAGTGATGGAATGCCCTGGCTAAAAACCTCAGGCACAAACCCATTAAAAATAGCCTGATATTTGTCTGGTTTCCTGGTTCCAGTCTTCACCATTAATCCAGAAAGGCCACATAGAAACTGACTTTTGATACTTTGGGAACATTTTCTGTGACTTAGAGACTGAGACTCATCACTTGCTGACAGATATGGAAAGGAAGGAGACATCTTTCCTTTGTTCACAGATGTCTTTCAGTAGCTCTGCTTGTAATCAAAACAGCAGGAAAATTTTAATACTAGTGATTTAAAGATGCTTTCTTACTGAGAACTGCACTTTTTTTCTTTTGTAGAGACATAGTAGAGAAAATACTGCTACTTAACTGAATGGAATTAATATTTCTGTCCATTTTATGAGCTAAGAATATACAGTTTAATTTTCATGGGTGCAGAATGTGAACAAAAGGAGATCTGTAGCACAAGAAAGAACATCATCTCTGAAAATCAAACCATATTAAAAAAATACGAAACATTTCCCAAATGACAGAGCAGAACAAATACTTTAATTTTTCTCTTTTAAAAATTTTATTCTAGTCTGTTTAATGATTATAGTTATTGTTCTTAATATAACTGAGAAGATTATTTTACAGACAAAGCAAAGCAAATAGAATTAAGTGACGTGCTCGACTGAAGAAAATTAGTCAGAAGCACAACTGCAAATAAAGCCCAGCAGCTCTAACCTGAAGCACTGCATCTTAACCTGAAAGACTTCTGCAACTTTACATAATTAAACACTTGAACTATAGAGGTTTTATGCCTTCACAGGTTAAGGTTCTCCTGCAAGCATCTCTCTGAGTTTTTGAAAGTTGCATCTTCCTAGCAATTTTAATTAATAGCATCCAAAATAGAAGACTCCTCATTAAAAAAATGAAAGCACATAAGTGAGTTTATAGGAATGTTTGTGCTTATTAGGGTCAGAGACTCACGAGAGCTGAGATTGAAGGGCAGCATCCATTTTTCTTTCATTAACCCTAACAGTTATTTGACTGGATCATTTACTTAAAGAGAACACTTCAGTCAGGATTAAACAGAAATTATAGGAAACTGTTCCAGTTAAGACTTTTTAATTTGTTAATTGAAAATGATAAAGAAAATCCACAATTAACTTCTGTCATTTTCAAAAGATCCTTAAATAATTTAGAGGCCTCAGGAGGCTGATTCACAAGCAGGGAGAACTACACTGAACACTGCATTTAAGTTGTAGACAGTTAATCAACACATTTTATGCTGATTGTGTTTTCCCCTATAACTCTAAAATACTGCAGAGCTGAAGGTGTTTTCAGAAGCAGCACAATCCTGTCAAGCATAATGTGCATGTAGTGGTATGCATCTGGGCTGCATCCTGCCGCCCACTGTGATGTGTGCTCCTGCTGGTGAGTCAAGGTCTCCAGGCTTACTTTTAGAGAGGTCTAGGAATTGAAGAAGTGCTTGAATTGCTAAAGGTGTTGTTCAGGGAGAGAGGCTACAGCACTTCCCTAGCTGATTCTCACTGAAATCAACAACAAAATGCTTCAATTCCCATCAGTATGAACATCAGCACCCAAGCCAACCCTTGTGATGACCAGTTTAATCTCAAATTGCTTAGGGGTTGCTATGTGCTCTGTGCCTCTGAATGCCTAAATTTGTGTGTAAGTGTGCCTTAAAAATCACTTCTCAAAACAAAAACTCACAGTATTCACTTTTTAAAATGCCACTTTATGATTTCAGGGAGCTACTTCACTAAGAATCATTTTAACCAGGTATCTTATATTTTCAAAAGATGGGATAAGGTTAGTTTGTTCTCATTGACACTGAATAAGCTGAACCTCAGTAGAACCTATTTTTGTATTCAAAAACCCACAGAAAGAACTGTGTACTTATTTCCCTCCTCTGTCTTTAAGTAATTCACTATATATAAGCTTGATGTTTGTGGTTGGATTGTGTAAAATGCAGATCAGTCCAGAAGCTGATCTGAAGATGTTAAAATAAGGTGTTAAAATAAAATCTGCTCCAATTCTTGTTTAAAAATGTGAGTACTGACATCCATTTGACCCAGACTATTTTCCCATTTTGTAATTAGTATTCGAAATTTCTAAAACACCAAAGAAAAAAGCAAAAAAACCCAAAAAAACAACACAACCAAAACCCCAAAAACAACAACAGCGAAAAGAGCAAACGAAGAGAACTAAACAGTAGAAGGTATTTTTAGAAGTTATTTTTAAATTCAAGAAAGGTGGTTGTGTTTATGTGGGTCAAATTGAAGACTCAATTTCATAATATCATTGCTATTTCACTACTCGTTTGATAGGCCCCATTTTTAGGTTGCCAAGCATTTCAAAAACCATGAAATACAGCGAGATGTGTTTTGGGAGATAGAATTCCCATATTAAACACATGGGATTGAACAGGGGACGATGAGTACTGCTGTACAGTGTGAATTTCAATAAAGATGACAAGAGCCTCCCTGGAAGGCAGCCACACACAAGTACAGTCATATGCATCACTTTGACAATAAGCTTGCTCCCAGCAGGTTACTGGGAAGGAAAAGGCTGTGCAGATATTAATAATGAGAGAGTGACTACCAGAGAGACTCACCATTCACACCTTGGAGTGCAGCTACCTTAACTTCCTCCCAAGGTCTGTGAAAAGTGATCAGCATCTCCTCAGTGGTCTCCATGGCCTGTAGAAGGATCCAAGAGATCCCTAAAACTGTAGGGGGGGAGCAGAGACTGGCTGCAGAGACCACAGGAGTGTGCTGACCCTTATGTGCCAACAGGGAGGGTGTGGGGACTCAGCCAGGCACTGGAAGCAGTATCACACATCATTAAGATTTTGGAACTACAGTCTCCTCACCCACATGCCTGCACACTTTTATTCCTGTGGCTCTTAGGAGTTACACAATGCTCAGTTACCCTTGAATACTGATGCAAATGGCACACTGTTTTCTTCAATACTCTGCCCTAGAGCCTCATGCCAATGTTATCTTCTCTTCCCCATCTCAAATAAAGTAGAGATGGTTCTGCTGTCATTGATCTGATTCATCAAATATCTTGAAATGAAACCAAACCATTAGTTCCTTCCCTACATGTAGGCCAAAAAAAAAAAAAAAAAAGCCAACCAAAAATGAACAAAAAAAAGCCAAATCATATGATCAGACTTATAAAAAAAGCAAATACCCATACAGTAAAAACAACAACAACAAAAAAAAGCCAACAGTTTCAGGGCAGCCCTTTACCAAAAAGTATACTGGCAACTAGAGAGCCAGGAAGATTTCAGTGAAAACAAGGAAGTGAATTCTGGGAAAAACCAAAACATTTTTCAAGTATGTCTTTGTAGAGGTGAATGCAGTTCTCAGTGCAAAGCCTGGGAACATTTTGTGCTACACAGTGTAGAAAAAAAGACTCATGTTTGTATAAAGAGGGTTACATCCATAAGCTGTGATTACCTTTCACTGCCAATAATCTTCTATTTGTAGACATAATAGTCAATAATGAAAGGGGCCAGAATATGAATACTCCACATCCATCCCCACATGGTGCCCTCAAAGGAAAACTTACCACTCCAAAATTCTCTCTCTACTCCTGCCTTCAATGGTATGGATTTTCAGCTGTTGCACATTGACATAGCCCTCTTAACATCAATTCATATGAATCCATAACTCAATCAAAAAACTGTCCTAAAATGGAAGCACATTCTTACAGACCTCCAAATCTCGCAGGATTTGACAGGCCACCATAAAAGCAAGGGCTATAAACTTGAATTTATTATAGACAAATAAAGCTTTGCCCTATGAATTCTCTGCCTATTAAGTTAATGAGCCTTGACAAAACAATCATCTGAGGAGCAGCTGACAAATTATTTGGAGCAGCAATTTGAAAGGTGTTGGCTGGCTTACAAACATTTCAGTTGGGAGAATATGGCATCATGTTCCTCTTCCTCTGGAAGAGTCATTTGTCAAACTGAATTTCTTGCAGATCAACAGCAGATTCTCAATACTGGACCACTGAGATACAACAGTAACTGTAATTACTGAAACAAGTAAATAATCCCTGCCATTTCCTCCCCAAACTTGAGGCTCACAAATGCTGATGCATTCTAGGAAGTCTGCATGAAGAAAGCAAGATACATTTTCGTTTCTGACTGGAGCTCATTGAAGTGTTTAATGTGGAGGAAAAGAGCTTTGAGGAATTCAGGTGAGTAGAGGCAGACCTTTCAAAATACCTGGTCAGTATTTGGAAGATTTTCTTTCTTATATAACTTCTAATAGAAATGGTGGTACCACAGCTGTAGATTTAAACCAGGGTCTTTTACTGGATTAATTTTTCAAAATTTTTAACACAATACAGCCCTGAAACACATTGCCTTTGGGAAATATAGGGCTGTGTACATTAAATACTCTTGCAGCAAGAACAGCCATCAGGGTAAAAATGGGATCAGTACTTTTCTAAAATCTGTTCTCCAACTGTGAATACTGACTCCATTTGGAAATTGAATCATGATCTGTTGTAAAGCTGTCACTTTCCTCACCAATGGCATTTGCTGAAATATTATTTCAATGTCTTCCTCCACACTCAACTATTCAGAGTCCTGTGGAAAAGATGACAGTACTGAGAACATGGAAAACTGTCATATTTTCCATCTGAATGTTATTTCACAGTGTGAAGGAAGTACAAATTATAGTAATCAGTTGCCTCTGCAACAGCATGTAGCAGAGTATAGCACAGAGCATTTAACCATGAGCTGTGTCTCTCCTCATATTTTATGTTCTTTTTGCAGTTTTTGTTGGACTGTTCATTTAAACAAACTGATTAAATATACAGAGACTAGAGCTCAATATTACATCAAAGTAGAATGAAGATAAATGAAATCTTGCTCTTAAAGAGAATTGTTAACTCACACTCAGTAGAATAACACTCAGCTCTCCAAGTCCTGATGCCAGGCCATCAAATATCTGATGACCAAGTATTCAATCAATCAATCATAAACCAAAAGAATGTACAGAATTACACATTCAAGTGCCAAAATGGCCTAGCTTTATGAGACCTCCAGAGCTCTACTGATAATTGACTACTAAGTATGTGGTTGCAGGAAGCAGCCTTAACATAATCTTTTCCTCCAACCTCTCTGCATGTCTACAGTTATCAACCATTTAGCAGTAAATTACCTCTCTCTGTGGTTAGCAAGGCACTCAATGCCATGGCCCCAACATCCCCTAGAACCCACTCACTCAACTTTCTAGCTCAAGTTGGACCCTTTCTTTCTAAGGGGACTATTATAAGAGTCTTTCTATAATGAACTCTTCCATTGCCTCATTCTAAAACCTCAGAAGCACTGCCATGCACAGATAAATTGCTCATATTTATACTTTACCTAAAGAACCAGGGTAATTTTACTACTTTTTGCCCACTTATGCAATTTAAGACAACATTAGCAGAGAAATTAAAATATTGTGGGTAGCTCTGTTAGTGCCTGGCACCTCTGTGCAGATATTTACACCTTTATAAAACACTGTCCTAAGCAATGTGTTTCACTCAAACTTGCACTGGGCTGGACACCTTGACTAATCATTTTGACCACTTTGATTAAGCATCTTTTTACAAATTCTAGAAGCTACACAATTTTCATTCTAATAAACTGACATCTTCTGCATGGTTTGGCACATCTGTAACATTCTTTGCTAGTATTTGTCTTCTTGCTTTTTTAATGGAGCTTTCTATTTCATAGCATTGCAATGCCTTTCACAGCTGTCTTCCTAATCCCTGGGGTTTCTTTCCTGTTAGTGTACCTTACATAAATTTACCATTTACTTTCCACTTACACACTTCTGCTCTTCTCTTCCCATATTGTTCTTTGCTTTGAAAAATGTTTTCTGTAGAAAAAGTCTATGATCAAAGCTGCAAACACAATTATTTTTCTTCTATTCTGGAATATAAAAGATGATAGCATTTTTCCTAAAAAAGGAAGCACTCCAGAAAAATTGTGCATAACTCTTCCTCTATCTCCCAAATATTGTTTGCAAATGGTTTACCACTATCCTTGTAATCTGTAGAAGAATGGCTGGGTTATACTAGCCTACGGTTTTCAATAGTCTGCTTTCCTTCATTAAATATTTATTAGGAGGCAATCACTGACAGTGTTTCGCAGAAAGATCTCCCATTATTTCAGTTATGGAAATGTTCATCATTTTAGGCTTTCCTAAATGTCCTCTCAGAGCACAGCTAGCCTAGGGAATGCAAAATTTTAGACGCATTCTTAACCAGGATTTGGTGAGGGAGGTGATTATTTTTTGCTCTATTTCTTCTGAATGGCTTAGGCAGCTGTCCTATAAACCCAAAGATGCTCAGTGAACTAAGTAAGCACAACAAAGGAATAAAGTGACTGAATCAAAGCAAATTACTACAGCCTTCAGTGAAGTCTTGGTCACTTTCCATACTCAAACAGAAACAAACACTGAATTCAGTTGCAAAATGTGGTACATATTATGTAACCTATTTCAGAGCACCATTCCAATGGATCGAAACATTGCCCGTGTTCATCACTGGATTTTGGATGACCAAAAATCATATACCAAGGTAGCATGTATCTCCCAGTGGTGCAAATGTGAAAGCATGGTTAAAAATAAGCACAAGCTGTAGAAAAAAAGGTCTATGGTGAAGATGCAAACCATGAGATAAATCCAGTGATGTTCATGCACTCTAACAAAGGAGGTGAGGAAGAAGCGCATGCAGTACCTGGTGATCTCAGAGTCAGGGAGCAGGCCTACGTGGTAGTGGGGGTAGGGAGCTGAAAGAAGGAAGCTTTTGTCACACTCGACAGGGGAATAGTGCCTAGGAGAAGGTGGTTTATCACACAGTTTGTTCACAGTGCTGTAAACAGGTTCAGGAGGCCTGGTGATACAGAGACAAGAGTAAAAGATCAGGTGCATATTAGTTGCTGAGAATATAGAGAAAACACAGCAATCATTTTAAAAGCATGCATAGCAAATCTGTCAAGACCTTTTCAGTGGGGCTTTTCCAACAAGTAAAGTGTGCTGTTAAAGGAACTGGTAAAATTTGATAGTAGTATGGCATTCAAGCAGCTGCATATAAAGATATACACAATACAAGTGGACCATAAAACTCCCCCATGGGAAGTGTGGCACTGAAATATATCTTATATCTGAAGCTGAGAATATCTTATGTCTGAAGTTGAAAAAGTGAGGCATTTTTTCCCATAATATTTCTTTTTTTTTTTTTTTTAATCTAACATTTACATGAGCTTTCTGTGATATTAATTTTGAGTACAGCATAGAAAAAAATGCTTGTTACCTGAAAAAGAAGTATTTTTTACCCATTAATTTATAATATAGATGAAATACACGTTACTTGTTAATATACCACACTCTGTCCCAGTGAGCTGGGACTTTGTAAGTAGAGCTGTTGTCAAATTCATATCCTAGAATGACACTGATGGCAACAAACTGTGTGAGCAATTAATCTCATTGGCAGGCAATTCATTGCATTTCAAGAGTTCTTTGCACTCTTCCAGCCTTCAAAATCTGATTATGCAGACCACATCTGAAACAGCTAACCTCACTGCCAAGGCTACTGCAATCGCACTTCAACGCTGCTCCGAGCTGCAAACAGCAGCCCGTGAAGTCAGATACAAAGAGTAAGGTCTTAAAACCAAAATTCCTCTCCTGCTGCCTAGAGCCACCTGCTGAGGGAGGCAATACTTACCAGAGCCCTCCCAGGAGCCGTCTGGGAGAGGGGAGAAGGGAATGCAGCCTTTAGTGCCAAGCCAAGGGATCCGCGGGAGACGAACAGCGAGCAGCTTGCAAACAAACCCACACCACATCCACATCCATCTCCCACCTTGCAACTTCCCTGCCTTGGCCCCAGGACACACCTTGGGGCCCGCTGGCACTGTGAAACTTGACTCATTGTTTCCTGACATTTCTGCTCTGAAGAGTGCCAAGGGTCAATTGCTATCATATCCACGCTCCTGCCAGAAGATCCAGGGTATGCCACAGCCTTTCATCACTGTCACACAATATTAGCTAGATGGAAATCTTATTTCACAAGCCTGAAAATATCAAGAGGCCAAGAAGTTAATGAACTTTTTTTGTTCTTCTGGCTGCATTATGCCTCCTATGGGTCTGGGTTTTGCTGTGGCTTTCACAGGTACCAGAATTTATTACAGTTGTGGATGTGCTGGCAGATACAGAGAACCTAATTTCCTTTGTTAGCTTCTGGGTTTGTCCTTTGGGGGAAAAGGAGTAGCTGCTTTACTTAAAAATTGATCTTACTCAATGTTAATAACATTATTCATAGCAATCTGCCACATGATTTGAGAACTCTCTGTGCCTGAATTTCCCAGGGAAAACTTTACAATTAAAAAACTGGCAATTTAAGATTACCAAATATCAAAATAGCAAAGCTGTCACTCATTTGGTTAGAAAGCATTGTGTCAAGCACTTAGTAAAATCCCTTTTAAAATGTTTAAGGTAGCAATCATTTTCTATCAGTATATTTTACTTGTTTCAGAGGGCTGGATTTAATAATTTTACTAAATCAATTATTGCTTTCAATAAAAAAAATGCAGATAAAAACTATTCTATTTCACTTTTGTCCAATACTGCCTTTTATTCCCTTAGAAACCACTTTTGCTTTTAGGCAATATATGAGAGAACAAGTATAAATATCAAATAAAAATGATACCTACTAAGAAAACTGAAGAAATATTGCCCCAGAGCGGGAAGATGAACAAAAATCGTAGATTCCTCCATGGCTTAAAACATTAAGCAGTCCATAAAAAATTTGTTAGTGTCCCATATTCAAGTTAATTGTCTTCTCTGAGTTGTAGACAACATCAGAGTGTTGCTACCCCTTGGGTATACTGTGAATGCTCAAATTACACTGAGTCATCAGTCAGTGACCATCCAACCTCATGCTGAGACACAAATCATGCCACAGAGATGGGTAGATATGAGGAATTTCTTTGTTAATTGACAGTTACAAGCTGCCTCCAAAAGCAAAATGAAGTTAAACATTCAACATCTACCTAGATTTTTACAGCAAATGAGAACTTCAAGTATAAACACAGAGTCTTAACAAATTGCCTTACAAGGCCCAGCAAATTTTAAAACATTTAGCAAATGTTAACATGTTTTAAAACATTTCTGGAACATTTTTTTACTCCATTCAGTCTTCCTGGGTGGTAAGATACAGGAAACTGGAACAAGTCTGAGTATAAGGTCCTGTATTGGCTGGTATTACATAAGTGATATTGTGACCTAGTTAACATTATACCCTCTGTATTTGAGCTGCAGAGAGAGGTCTTAAGGTTAAAAAAAGGAATTTATACTTCTTATCCTTTTAGACTCTTTGGTTAGAATAGGATTTAGGATATCAGCTCACTCCAGTTATGAGTGCACTTTGTATAAGAGCTATGAAATGGTCTGAGATCACCACAGCCACCTACTTCCCTTCAGTTGTCACTTCCTTCAAGGTCATTGAGAGCATGGACTGCACTGGTCCTTTAGATGCCTCAATCCTGTTCAGATGCATGGCTGACAACTGCCAGCTGCACAGCTGGGCTCTGGCTGCATGTTTTATTGGCACAGAAAAGCAGTAATTTGGGAAAAAAAAGCAGTACATAACATCCAGTGTCCAGGATAATCTTATTTTCTCTCTCAATTTGGTGTGGTAAATATGAATTAAGTAGTGCAAAAATATTTGAAAGCTGGGATAAAAAATATAAAGTATAGGAATGATTAAAGTTATATGGGGCAGATCACTGTCCTGCTCACACAAACTGTTCCACATGGGCCGTTAATCACAAGAAGTAATAGGAGATACTTGCTGCAACAGCCTATCTTCAAATATCCTCCTCATTCTTCACCCTCCCTATGGCAAACTAGTACTTAACTACAATAGTAGCCACCTACTGGAAGAAAACAATACCCTATTTAAAAAAAAAAAAAAAAAAAAAAAAGATTACGAAGACCACCCAGCTTTATTAAATAACTGTTCATAACTGCAGCATTTTCTTGTGTCATTTATATTTCTCCTCACAGAAAGAAGAAAGAACTTCTTTCCAAAGGCATCAGCCCACCTGATAAATCCTGTCTCACACATCTTCTCCAGTGCTATGACAGAGACAGATTGTCCTCTCTCAAAGCATGGGATAATGAGAATGCTATTTAGAAAGAGTTTTTAATGTGCCATTATGAAAAAATACAGCCAAGGTCACCTCAACTTTTCTTGCAAAAATAATTAAGAGCCAGACTGAACATAAACGTTGAGGCCTTACTTTATGATGCACTAATTGTTCAAATGAATTTAAAAACATGCAGCAAGCCATTCAGAATGCTTCAAGAAAAGTGTAGAGGCTAGATATGTATCATTTAAGGACTAATCCACAGCAGTTTATGTGGAATTGCATCTCTTTCATATACAGCAGGTATAGATTCAGAGGTTTAGTTTAAAAATAAATGCTAAAAAGTTTTTGAAACTTTTTAGGAGGAAAAAGAGAGAACTGTCTTATGGAATTTGTTCTGTCCATTATCTTCATTTTTGTTAGTATCTATGCATAAAAAATCCCCTTAAAATGCCAAATGTGTGAATATTATTGTATATATCTTTGATAACTGCAATATCTCTTTTAAAGAGTAATTATGTAAAGTGGATCTACTCTGAAAAATAACTAACTACTGCTGCAACTTGTTAGTCAGATCCGCTCCCCTTCTGGCCTTTAAGCTGTTTATTTATTGACAAACAGGCATCACAGTTCTCTGCCTTTCTCAGTGAGCCA
This sequence comes from Oenanthe melanoleuca, assembly GCF_029582105.1. Lineage (NCBI taxonomy): Eukaryota > Metazoa > Chordata > Aves > Passeriformes > Muscicapidae > Oenanthe > Oenanthe melanoleuca. The sequence goes on along the minus strand of NC_079333.1, from coordinate 33,122,532 downwards.
AAAACAAAGCTTTGAGACACATAAGAGCAGCGACTGCTAGGTCTGGATGGACAGTAACAACTATATTAGTCTGAGAATAAAGCACACAATAGCAAAGGGAAAGCAACAGAAAATGTAAGGGGTAAATGTAAGTAGCAGCACAGCATGGCTTGAACATGCCTCAGTAGACAGTTCAGAAGAATCACAGGACAGAGAATCAAGTCACTTAATGCCAAAGGTAAGCTCTTCAATGGTAACATGAACAGCAGAGAGTCACTCTTCCAGCAAGAAAACAGAAAATAAAAAAACTGAAAGCTGGAATTGTTATTCAGTACAGACATAACAGCAGTGAGGCACAATTCTCACAGAAAGGTAGAACTAATTGGTGGAAAAGATAACAGTAACAGTGGGAGGTAGAAAACTAATCTAACACTGGCTTTATTTATTTCATAACAGATTGTGTAAAGCAAAGCTTCCTTGTTTTTTGCAGTCCTTATTACTCCTTGTTTAGATCATCATTGTTTTGTTGTTTCAGGCTGACTTAATTCTGGAACAGAAGTTATAAAATTTTTTTGAAAACCATTCTCTCGTCTCCTCATGCAGGGTCCTCAATCTAAAATTAACTTCTTTTTTTTTTTTCCTAATTGCAGAATCCGGTTTGGTAGGTACCAACTGCCAACACTCAGCACATTAAATGCTAACAGTTTCAGATTTTAAAATATTTCAAAACCTTTTGTAATATGGAAAGAAACCAGCTCAGCTCTCACAGCATACTAAGTGTGCAGAGCTATAGCCAAGAAGCAATCTGAGAAAAAATAAATTCAATCTGAAAAAAATCTCCTAGTGCCACAGGTTTACAACTTTTTTTTTAATAGCAATTTTTAATTGTATCCAAGTTCCACAAAGACATCTAACACATTAGTTTTGCAAAAATAATGTTGCTGGGAAGTAGATAAAAAACTTTTAAAGAAGTATTTCACTATTAAACAAAGAATCAATGGCAATTTAATACAATCTTCCACTCCTAATAACCAGTGTTTTTTTTACATGTGTGTCCTTGACTGAGCTTCTTATTCATATAACCTTCTAGGAGAACCACATACCTTATTGTTCAAAAGGGTAATTAGAACTGATAGTTGATTTTATTTTATAGGTTGTGCCCTGGCAATTAAAATGAGACCAAATGACTCATATGACATGTTTATTTCAACTAAATGAAAGACAGAGGAGGAGTATGAAGAGCTGAAGGAAAATAGCTGAAGTGCAGTACCTTAGTTCTTTCTGGAAACCCTAAAATTAATAATTTCACAGCTTTCTGTTATTAACTGCTGTTTGCATATGCCTTAAAGGCTTCTTTAACTGCAAAACAAGTGCTTTTTTAGCACAATCATGAAGATTAAGGATTGCCTTGTTCCTCTTAACAATACTATTTTAACATTTTAATCAAGTTTTCAAACGAAACAGCCTACAGGAAGGCATAAGTATAATTTAGAGCCTTTAATATTCTCCACCCGATTCTACACTCATTATTCTTAACCATTAGGAATTAGGAAATGAAATGACTGCTTAATTTGAAAAAAAACCCCCAAAAATCAGTAATGATTTTCTGTTGCAGAACTGGAAAAGAAGGACACAGGAATAGAGAGACAATAGTCAGACAAAAGGCCCAAGTCCCCTGCAGTGACACTTTAGGAAACAGGGACCAGTAAAGAATGACCCTTCCCTGCTCAGCTGCTGAAAATCAGCAAGGGCCACACAGACCAGAAATTAAATGCAAGAAGACTGCAGTCAGTAGGGCTGTCCACCATGAATCAGCAGTTATTCTCATCCATATTTGAATATTTTTATATTCTTGGGCTTCACAACCCCCAGTGGCACTGAGTCCCACCAACTGATCATGACATGCCCAAAAAGCTCTACCTTTGTGTATTTGTATACTCCAAGCCCATTATTTGGTTGCACATTGATAACAAAGGGTAACATTTAAAAAAACCTTCTATTTGCCTTTTTTTAAAAAATTTGGCAATGCATTGTAAACTCCCTGTATCTGAGCTGTAAGAAAGTGGTTGCCCGTTGCCTTCTCTCTGCCATGGGTACTTTTGTAGATCTCTGATCTGTCTCTTTGACACCTTTTTTCTATATTGGAGTTATTTGTTGTTCATCTTTCCCTGGAAACCATGCTACACCCCTGCTAACCTCTGTCACCCTCTTCTGAGGTTTTTTTTTCAGTGGCCTCCATGCAGGATTCAAGACCTGAATGCACCATAGACTCATAGAGAAAACCATTATATTTTGCAGTCTTGTCTTTTCCTATCAGATTCTATTTTTATTCTTAATTGCCTTCTTGATTGTTTCTGAGTACTGAGCTGACAATGTCACAGAGTTAACCACAGTCACCCTAAGGTGTCTTTTTCAAGTGGCAAGAATTGCATGAAGAGTCCATGTCCATGTTTGATTTTGTATGTGCATCAAGGTTATCCTTTCCTCTGTGCATTACTGAAGGCTACTTACCATTTCTATGTGTGTTACCACTGCCAATCCTACTATCTCATTTTAAAAATCTCCATACAAGCACTAAAGCATATTCCAAAATTTGATTAGTTTTTTTCTAAGTGTCAAGTACTAAGTAGCTGCCAGTGATTCTATTAGAAATAGTCAAATCCTATTACTTGGGGATCTCTGACAGGCCTATTTAAATATGCAAGGATAACTCAGGAATAAGAGATTATCTGTGACTTGATAATGACTAAGTTTTTACTTTAACATAAATTATTCTCCCAAGTCAAGACTTATTGTACTTAAAATAAATTTGGATAACAAAATGAAATCTTACTCTAGGCAGACAATTATACATCTCTAAAGTTTAACAATTAGTTTAAGATTAAATATGTGTATTAATTTCAAAAAATATAAAACAGTTGATTTGCAAGTAACCTATTTCAAGCTTCAATCTAAGGAATATATTTCACCAAGGGTCCAATTTAAGGTTATGTAGATAAATTTTTTCCCCCCTTTAATTGAACATTTAATGTGCAACTTGAATAGTTTTCTTTTAATTAACTTTAAAAAAAAAAAAAAAACCAAACATAATTTCTTAGATTGATCAAAGACTAAATGAAGCAGAAATTCTATTCTGGGATACCATATTGGATTCAATATGTCACCAGCTTAAAAACTAGAGACGAGGCCCCTGCTTGTGAGAGACAGTGAGTAACCAGTCGCAGCAGCAGGCTGGCATCAGACAGACAGACAGACAGACAGACAGACAATGAACTAACATGACAGACTGCCTGGTGGGATCACACCCCAGAAACCTTGGCTGCATCTCCACTCTTCTAGAGGAGATGGCTTAAGCCTGATCCTGCCAGCATCTTATCAGCAGCTCTTCCTACCTGCTCTGCATCTCTATTCCTTGGCCAGTGTACTTGTGCAACTATTGATTATCCCAAACCTCATGTGTCACTCTCTGAGGCATGTGCTGGTTCAGTAGCCTGAAATCCCTTCTTCACTACTTCTTCCTGTTTCTATTGTTATGTTATGTCCTGTCTTGTCCTGAATTCCATTTCCAAATCCAAGTTTTCTTACCTGATTAAATACAGTCTTCCCTTCTTGGGATTTCCATTCTGATATACCAGTGACAAGTTGTCTCTCATTTTCATGCCCATTCTCACCCTTATCCCTTGCTAAACACACTTCCTCTATTCCTCCAGTCTCTTCAATATTAAAATATGACAGGACTGGGCATTCAGAGCACAGAACAGAATCCCTCCTGACTATGTTCCTGTGTCAGAACAGGATGGAAGAAATAAGTAGATAGGAAAACTAGCTTTGGCCATTTAATGCTGTGCTCAATCATGCAGGCTTTTTAAAATAATCTAATCAGCATGACAAAATTTTGAGAAGCTTTGATATGCCGCAGTGTGAGTACAGAATCTGAAAGAGCTCTACTGCAAAAAATATATAAAATACTTTTTTGAGGATAAATGAACTGCAGTTTTCCCAAAGATTTGCATTTGTTGGCTTGTACATAGCTTTTCATAAATGCATTAGAAGTACTGTTTGGATTCAGTTTCATCAGCTTCAATAACAACACTCTAAACCTATGTATGGAATATGATGGTATTTAAAATATAATAGCAATTTCTAACATGGAATAGAACAGAATGTGAACTAAGGCATGTAATTCTCCCTCTATTCTTTAAATCATCATACTGGTATGGTTAAAAATAAATGCAATTTAATTTAATAATAATGGTGGTTAATTAAACTGACTTTAGTAACAATAGATATATTTTACACTAAATTTTAAAGAAAAGCAATCATAAAACCTTTGCTATCCCCAGATAAAAAATTCAGACCCAGGCAAAAGCTAAGCATGAAAATGTTAATCTGAACATCTAATCTGCCAAATTTAGAAGTTATTCAGCAAGAAGAGTAAATAGAAAGCATCATCAGTCTTCCCATACCACTACATATAGTTTATTCTCTTTAAGGTAGAGGTAGCATGCTGAGTTTGGGTTAGGCATGGTGAATGATTGGTGTGAGATCACAACTATATGTGTTCCTATAACTCTATCAGTCAGCTTCTCTGTATCTCTTACTCATCACACATATGGCAACACCTAAATGCCATGTAAAATTAATTTGAAAGTTCCACCTAAGCAGTCAAAGACCTGGTCTGTGAAACATGAGTGTAAACTCTGTTCCTACACAAAGACTGACAGAAAATAAATGCTGCTTACCCCTTTCAGCAAATGGACAGTTTTGAAACATGCAGAATATATTGTGACCTAAGTCAACTCTAAAGATCCCAAAGAAGCAGTTTTCAGGACTCATTGTTAAAAGCTGCAGTTCTTTTATCCTATTGTTTTTCTTCCTAAAACCATCACCAGAAAACTGTTAATGATCATTTTGTAACACACAAACTGTAATATATGTTGCAATGGTTTTATACTAGAAGGTCAAATCTGTGTGTCAACAGAAACTTGAAAGTGTTTCCATAAAACATTGTCAATTCAACTAGCAGGTTTAGATATGTAAACAAGAAATAGCTGAGGAATACTATTTTCAATACAGGAAAAAAAATCCCCTGAGACTTAAACTTAATGGTTCTCTTTTCTGTCCCATCCAATTCCCTCTTCCCCATCTAGAAAATGCTATTTTGCAAAAAGGCGAGTAAAAAAATCAAACGTGCTTTATACAGCAAAACAGATAACTCAGCTTTTTCATCCATGAATCTTTAACATCTAGCCAGAGTTAAATGTTAAAGTGAATTTTTATCAGCTGAAGCACAGAAGTTTGATGTTACCATTATATGAAGCTAAAAAGGAAGTAAAAACTTAAGATGATAGTTTATTTTTATGGAACTTTTCCTAAAAGCTACAAGATTTTTGGGCTACAAGGTTTTAATATTTTTTAAAATAGGAAGGCAGAAATATGCCAATGAGAAAACTGTAACATCTCTCTCTGCTATATTAGTAACACATGTTCCACAAAATGATAAAAACAAAAAATATTTTTTTTTTCTTATAAATTTTGGTTGGAATGCATCTCTATAGGTCATTTGATCCAATCTTGTGCTTGAATCAGGAGTATTGACAACACTAGATTTATTTAGCCAATTCTTAAAAATCTCAAAGGGTAGATACTTCACACCCTTCATAGCAAGCACTACCCCAGCACTATTCTATCCATCTCATGTTTTAATTTCTTCTCAAACTGAAATCAAAACATCCAAAACCAATACCTTTGGCATTGGTGCTTCTCTACTCAGTATTTGGTTTCATCATCTTTGCTACTGAGTTTATGCTTAGTTTATAGAGTACTCTTAATCTCCTCTTCACAACACTAAACAAGCCCCAGCTCCCTCAACACCCCTCCAATCTCCATGTGATTTTAGGCTCTCAGAATATGTTGGACCCTTTCCACAACCCTCCTGAAGTCAAAGAATGGGTACTGGTCAGAGGCTTTTAGAAAAGAACATATTTTTCTGCTGGCCATGCTGCTCCAAAGATAGCCTGGTAGCTGATTACCTGACTAGTAGTGAGAGTGCACATCTGGGTCCATGTTCAGCTTGGTGTCTGCAGTAACATCCAGGTCATTTTTAGTGAAGCTGCAATTCAGATGTTCATGGCCTGCACAAGTGTGTGCAGCTCTTCCACCTGAGATGCAGGCTTCTTACTGAACTTTATGAGGTTTCTGCTAGGCAAGTCCTCAAGTGTATCAAGAGCCCTTTAGAATACAGCTCTGCCATTTGTCATGTTAACCACTCCCTCTCAGTTTATTACCCTCTTGAAATTTGCTGAGGATGCACTGTGTGTCATGATCTAGGTCATTGATGAAGATATTCACTGACGCCCTAGGTATCCTGAGCTCCTCTGCTCATCACTGACCACTTTACAAATGCCAAGTCATGATCATCATCACCCTTTGAGCCTACTGGATAAGTCAGTTCCCATCTCAGTGCCTTCTTTTAGCCTACTCTTTCTCAACTTTCAAAGTGTGCTGTAAGAGACTGGGTCAAAAGCCTTACCAACACCACTGAGTGCAAATGAGCACAGCCATTTGCTAGAAGGCTAACTAGCAAGATAATACAGCACACAATCCAGGAGAAACCCAAAAGGCTACCCACAAGGTTTCCAAACAATTCCAAACCATATTTTCTTTCTGATTAGCTGTACATGTTCATCCAACACTTCCTCATGTTTGGATGAGAGGCTGTTGGAACAGTTTTAAAGGGTGCTCCCCGTGTTACAGCTTTTCCTGCCCACAGAAGAGATGTGAGAAATACCTTTGCAGCCACTCCTCATGACAACTAGGGGAGAGAAGGAATTACCATGTGCCCCACAGCAGATCCCAGATGCACATTAGTGGGAGTTATGACATGGGTCAGGTATGGCTTTGGAGTCAGCTGTGTTTTCCATCAGCAAAGAGGCATTCCTGCTCAAGGCAGCACCTGTGCTGTGGCACTGCTTGGAGAAGGGCAGCCACTCCTCTCCCCTCATCCAAGCAGTTAGAAATTTCATCAGGAAAGTCAACCAGTCTGGACAGGCACACAGACTGTTTTTAGTCAATCTATGCTGCCTATTCCAATTACCTCTGGGCCCTTAAGTGCCTGGCAAACGTGTTGTGGAGTCCTTCAGCTTTTTCTATATTATCTGTCACTACATCGACTTCCCTCCTTTTTCCTTCCTCAAATTCTACCTTCATTTTTTAAAGTAGCACACACCTGCAGAATCACTTTGTTTTCCTTTATGACCCTTGAGGTAAGTCTTAGCTCAAATCAAAGAGCTTTCTGATTTTGTCACTAAGCAGACAAGCAATGCTTGTCTGTATCTTGCATTTTAGGTCATCAGAAGCTCTTCACTCAGCCGAGAAGGCCTTCTGCTGAGTCCCTCTCCTTTCTGCTCAACAAGATGGCTCCTTCCTGAGTTACCAGTAAGTTTTATTTAGAAACCATCCATCTTTCATGGGCCCTTCTGTGGCAGCATGCCAAGAGATTTTGCTAAGCAACTCTCCAAAAAGGCTGAAGTCTGCTCTTCTGAAATCTCAACAGCCATAACTTGCTGACTATCTTTCCAGACTTCCTTTGAATCAAGAACTAAGCCAACTCATGGTCACTCTGATCCCAGCTGTTATTTATCACCACCTTAGCCACAAAGCCTGTTCCTCCCCTCCAGCAGTATCAGGGACTGATCAGGAACACAATCAATGATTCCCCTGCACTGCCTTCACAACAATTTAATCTTACTAGGAACTAAAACAAGCAGCGTCTTACTTGCCTTCTGTACTGATAGAAATCATATATAATTTTGATCTGCTTTTGATCCCATATTCTACTAACCTGAACTTGTGTTATTTTATTTAATTTAAAAGGTGATAATTGGTACAAAAAATACAGGAAGCCAAAGTTTCCATTCTAAATGAATTTAAAAAAAATCCAGAAAAACCAAGAAATAAAATATGCCCATCACCGATAGTATTTTGTAGCAGCAGTACACACAGCTTAAAAGAATTCAGTAATTAAGAGACAACATTCAGCTTCATTAAAATTTATGGCTGAAGATGATTTGTTACTTTTCTATCTCTTGTGCACAGATTAGGCTATTTTTTTATACAGACTGAACTGGCACAGATTCAATATCAGACACCAAAAAATACAAATTTTCATCAATTGAAACACTTATTTTTGTTAGGCAAAATAGATGTATTCAGGTAAAAAAAAACCCCAAAACCCTTAGAACTGGAACAAAGAAACAAAAAATACAAGACCAGCAGGAGGAAGTGGCCAAATTGAGTTGAATGTTCAATCATTTAAGCTGTACTGATAGATTCATTATCACAAGTAAGTTAAAGGAAAGCTTGTCATCTGCCTCACTCAAATCACTTGTACAAAGAATTCCAAAATTGCAAAAGCCTTTTTTAGTAGAGAAGTTACTGTTCCAAATATTTTTAGCTGGCACAAATGAAAAGCTGCCAAAAGTGTTGCAAGACTGCATGGGTAATAAATTTCCTTATGTGAGCACAATGTAAATTAGCCTTGTAAACCTATTACAGCAAGGACCAGGTAGTTTTAATGGATAGCACTGCAGTAGCTGGCAAATATCTTAATTGTAAAACATTATGTGAGAAAACCTAATTGTAAATGCTGCAATCAAGGTGTCTACAGGTTTCACTGAAGTTATCAATATGATAATTGAATTCCCAAAAGATTTTCTGAATTGGTCAGCAACAAAGACTTCCAAAATATCTTCTTACTCTAATGGCAGACTCATCAGCAAATCCTATGGCATTGAACAGAAAGAGTGCATTCACTATTCTGAGTTTATAAGTGTGAAAATGACTCTGAGAATTAACTGCTGCATTTCAGTAGTCCCACTTGAATCAATAGGGAGTAATTAGACACAAGGCCATTAAAAAAATCTCAGCAGCATTTAAGGGTTAAATGGTTTGGTTTTTAAGATCAGAGCTTCTTAGTCATTGTAGTCAGAGAAGAAAACTGGTCTTTGGCTCTTGCTTGGGTGACTCTCAGATTTATGTGCATGTCCAGTGAGGAAAGATATCCAAGAAGAGTAATTTGTCTTATGACTATGTTCATTTTCTCTTTGTGCTTTTGTTTCCTGATGTAGCATATTGACTATTATCACTAGTAAAATGAAGGTCATAATAGCCTCTTCCTTTTCAATAGGTCAGAGTTAACACTTGCTCAGAAATATGAGATTTCCATCTGATTTGTGCTGTGGCATTCAGAGCCTGCTCCTGTCACTTGACACCTTTATTTCTGCCAAGTGCCACACACCTGTCACAGAAGATCATGCTCCTAGAGTCAGCAGCTCCTGCTGATAGTGCCAATGCCACAAGAAGACTCTGTATACCAGACCTTCATTAGGCAACACATTAATTTGGAAATCCAGACAGGAAAAAGAACACAGGAGCAGAGTATTTCACAGAATATACAGAGCTTCTCTGGGCATTCATTTTTTTGCCTCCAAATGATAGAAAATGGACATTGGTGTGAATACCTCAGATAAGAAACACACTGCCAGTATTCCATTTTTTTCTCTTAGGAGCTAAACCAGCACAACTAGCTTGTTTAAAAACATTCTAAAAATATCAGCATAGGAATGCATCTTTCTTCCTTAAAAAAAAAGGTCAAAAGGACATCCTAATTAATTTCAATACATATCCTGCATGGTTCTTTGTAGGCTTCCTACTGGATATCTGCTAAACTACTGGGCTAAGAGTGTCACTGCCTTCTGTTCTATGACTATTTTTTCTTTTTCTTTTTCTTTTTTTTTTTTCCAGAAGTAACTAGACAGTTAAAATCAGCTACATGAACACAAAGAAAAAGGACTAACAATACTTCCTTGTCACCTTACAAACCTTCTAACTGTTTAAATAGTAATTTCATTGCCAGGAGAGCTTATATCCCCTTTTAGAATTAATCCCTTCACTTTCTGTGACTTTGTGATGTCTTTAGATATTATTTACTTTTAAGGCTGCAATTTGTTTGCTGTTTTTTAAACTTTTCTAACTTTTTCTCAGCAAGAGAGGTGCTGACATCTCATTATAAAAGAAGACAATTCAGCCCTACAAGCTTATTGACAAAGCCTTCATCACTGCAACCCAGTTATTTTAGTGTTGGTATTCTCCCTATACATGAGTATTTGAGAAATTATGAGAACATTATTAGATCAGGTAAAAACACTGGTGTAAATTTAATTAAACCAATACTTTAACTATTAATTAAAAATGTAACTTCTTGGAAAATTCAGAGAAAATCCATCCTAACTGAATGTCTCATAAGTTGAAGGAAATCAATTTCAGCTTTGCATTCTCAATCAAAACTCTTAGAAGAAACTCTTTTAACCAAGACAGGGAAGAAAGGTGTGGTTTCCCCACATTTAGGCACTGATTAAACACTGTATCATGATTAGTTACTCTGAATCTGTCTGAGCCAACAAGTTAAGCTGCTTGAGATAGTAATCACATGCAACAGGAGAAATGAAATGCAAATTAGTGGGTTATGAAGCTGATGAATACATAAGTGGATGAGATTCTTTGACTTGTAAGACACAGCAAGTCAGGTTAGAGGATCAGAACAGCCCCCTCCTAGCACAAAAAAAAATAAAAATTCTAATTTTCCATGGCATTAGACATTATAATGAGGGCTCATTTTCCAAACGGAACAGCTTCTGTCTTCTAGGTGAATGGTAGTTCTCTTCAAACAAAAAGATAAATACACACTGTCTCATCAGTGACATTCAGTGTTCATCTAAAACAAGGTGTAAAAGAACCCTCCCAGCATTTTCCAATGTGTCTCTTCCACCTTGAAATTAACTACACAGAAACAATTCTGCTGCTGCACTTCCATACAGCAGTCACAATTCTTTGGAGATTATTTTTTTAATAATCCCAGACTGAATAGAAAGGTACAGTATGCTATATTCTATTTGAGATGCACTGAAAGCTTAACTTATGTCCTTTATAACTGCATGAAAGGCAACAGATAAAGAGAAGCATCTGACCTGGTGTAGTCGTCCTCCACAAGCATGTGCTTTGGAATGGGTGAGTATCTTCCTGGTGAGATAGGGGCCAGGGATGCCTTGTACTCTAAAGTGCCATTGTTTCCAGAAGAGAGTATATGATTTTCAATTGGTGGAGAATAGGCTGATGGTAAAAATGAACATTTCTAGTCAGCAACTTTCATGTTTCATTAGACGTCAGAAGAACACATTTTTTTTGCTTTAAGTACCAAGAACATGTTCAATGTTGTAAATAAGATCAAAACAAACACTCCTAGCTTAAGTGAGCTTAAAATATAACATGAAAGAATTAACAGCTGGAGTTTTCCTGAAAAATAATAATAATAATAATAATAATAATAATAATAATAATAATAATAATAATAATAATGCTGGCTTATTTGCAGGGATTCCTCCTTAGAGAATCTTTACTTCCTGAAGAGGAAGCCTGAATAGGTCTCCTGTTTGGGAGACAGGAAACATTTTTTTCACTTAACTTGCAGAAGGAAATGTAATTAGGAAAGAATGAGATTAAAAGCACTCTTTTTGGCCCCAGCGTGCAATAATGGGAGTAATATAGTAAGAACTCAATGCAGACTAAGAGTAGGAATTTTATGTGTGGCAAGAATTATGTATAAATTCAAAGCTGTGATTTACTCAAGGTGCCCAAATCCCCAATATAATTGAAATTTCACAATCAGCATAGATAGTATTTAGACCATGGCAAATCTGTATTCTTAAAATAGAAAATGGATGCAAATCTCTTATATATTAATGATTAATGATGAAAGTTACAGTACTGTCTTGTCTGGTTATATATTGGGCTGGCAGGTTGTTTGTGCGCTTTTTGCTATTCTGAACTTATCTGGGACATTCATGACTGAAGAGATGTGGCAATAGTTGTATTCTATCTCTAGTTAATTTAATTAGAAAAAGCAATGTTACATGCTTCTGCAGTGAGCTGTGATTAATTTTCTCATGAGAAGACAGCCTAACTTTCTAGTATTAGTTTCAGTCTTTTTTTTTCAGATGCTGAGTACAGAATGCTTCAAAGCAAAATTTCTCTACAGGGAAAGGCCATTATGCATTCTGAAATACTCTGAACATGTAGGTATAATGAAAGGTTCCCTGAGGATAAATGAATCTGTGTGCACCAACAGCTTGGGAAGGGCTACTGCAAATCTTTTCAACCTTTACTCTCCCACTGGAATTGTTTCTGTCTTCTCATATGCTGCTGATCTATAATCTGACATAATAAACCACAGTGTTTTAAAACTGCAAAATTATTATTTTCAAAGTATTATAAAGCTGGAGATTGGATAGGGACACTTAGAACTTTTACTTCCTGGGCTTTGGTAAGATGCAGACCAGGCTGCTACTGAACAACATGATTGCCATCTGTTGTAACATTTGCTAACTAAACAGGCATCCTCAGCATGGCTGAGCATACCACTGACATGCATGTTACAAAACCTTCCCTTCTGTTTGTATGGAGGAGACAGAATAAGGGGGAATTTGGGATATTTAGCTTTTCCTCAACTTTGTCAGCCCACAATAGCAACATTGCAAAAGTGCAGAAAAATTTAAATCCTTAGCATTTACTGGCCTTGGTAAATTTCCCCACCCTCATTTTGCCTTAAGTACCCACAGAACTATTAGCAGGAAATCAAGATGGGTATGGATCAACTGCTGAAGCTCTTGTCAAAAATTGTATTTCCATCCAGTTGTTAGATGGTGCAGCTGGTCCCTGTTGGTTGTAAAACTCAAGGCAGACAGTTTTTAATGAACAACTAATGAAGAAAGGGAGTTTTCAGTAATGAGCTGTTTAGACTAATGGGCACCAGTAGTATAGAGAGTGCAGTTGAAATGTTAAGATTGCTGTGAATGACAAGGGAATGGAAATGACTGGGTAGGGCCATCAGGAGGACTGGCAGAAGGGGCTTAAGAATGGCATGTATTGATAAAGCTGTATTCATCAATATACTCAGTATAATTACATACATCTTGCCAGGAAAGCCTACACCCAAACTAAAACAAATATTCAAGCCATTAAAAGATGGTGATGGGAGATAAAGACTAGGTTGGAGCCTAGGACACTCAGATAAGTAGACAGCAGAGATGTGAATAAATCCTAAAGACATGCAGAGTAGGGACAGATGGCAGAAACAGAAGATCCTTATTGCTGTTGTCTCCTTAAGAGTACAAAAAGCACTCCAGCAAGGAGGTTGTCAACCTAAAATTTATATATATGATAAGGACTCCACAGCCAGCCACCAACCCTTGTACATGGTCACCTCAGGGAGTCCTGGGGATGCACCTGGATGCACATCTTTCTACCTGAGTGCTGGATGTGAGCCTAGCTGCTTTTAAATGAATGTATACAAAAGCCTGATTGAAATCACTTTGTTTGAAAATGAGGTCATCTTCCCTTCCTATGGGATATTTCACTGATTCTCACCATATTATTAAAAAAAAATTTCCTACAACAGAGTGTGCATTGAATGCAAGGACAAATATGAGCTTGGTCCTCTGCAAAAAAGAAGCAGCCAGGTGAATACATCTAAAGTTAATGGACAGACTGAGAATAAAGCAAAGTGGACCAATGATTTATGAATTCTTCACTATGAGAGCAGTGAAGCACTGCAACAGAGAAGCCATGGATATGCCATCCCTGGAAGTGCTGAAGGCCAGGCTGGATGGGGCTCTGAGCAACTTGGTCTAGTGGAAGGTGTCCCTGCCAATGGCAAGGGGACTTTAACTAGATGGTCTTTAAGGTCCCTTTCAACCCAGACCTTTCTGTATCTTCAAGAATTGGCTATCCACAGAAAACAGGCAAAGTTTTGTAAGTGGAGCAGTGATTTTTACATTCCAGTAAAATATGTTATTCAAATACGAGATGTATTTGCCTCAGGCTTCTGCTAAGTTTGTACAAGATGGTTTGCTGCATGTTCCAATTTTTCAGTGGACAGAGGACTCCAGGCTACAAATCCAATCCTATTTCAAAATGTATTTGCATATACTTAATTGCTGTAATCTTCACAGGAGTTACAGTTCAGTCTGATCACCTGGACAATGGCTAATTGGAACCAGCACAGCCATATATCCCCTACATTGCTACATTTGCTGGAAAAATACTTCAGCAGAGTTAAATTATTTGCAGTATTTCTTGAGTGTAGCCTACTTAAGTGGCAATAAACATTTCATTTTTGTAGCCTTCCAAGCTGTTTCATAAACTTTAATGGGGTACTTTGAACAAGCTATGAAAAAATACAATCATCTGACAACCTGAAATATCTCTTGTAAAATAAGTTGCAGAAGTAACTTACAGTGAGTAATATCTGGTGGGCCATATGGATCTGTCATGTAAATGGTGGTGGGCTTTCCAACTTTCAGATACACTACATCTGATGTGTTCTTCAGTATTGCTACTGCCTCTTCATGGGTAACTTCTTCTAAACTGTAGTTATTTACCTTAGAGGAAAAATCAGAAAGGTGAGTTGAAATGCAGAAATATACACAAAAATGACACATCCTTGCAGTTTTCAAAATGTTTGCAGGGTAGGACACGCAGTTTTCTTAGCACATGCATATTGAAAGACTGATGTAGCAATATTGATACACAGAATCAAAATGGGTGAAGAAGGCACTTGTTTTTGACAATAGAAAAGTCTTTTGTGATGTTCTGCTAGGGCTATAATCACCAATATAAAATAGATTTAATTAATATAAAATAGATTTAATAATAAATCCATAGCACCACATCAGTTACAGAAACTGTCTACATTATTTGACAAGGTAAACTTCCTAATTCATCTCTTAGCTTCCATAGCTGGGACCTCAGAAATATCCAACACACCGCAATCCTTCCATCACTGATACAACATTGACCTTTGAAATAAGGAGAGGTAAAAAATGGCATATAGAATACCTATGAGGTGCAGGAATTGAAAAAGGGCAGTTCAGGATGGGGGAAAGGTATTTTTTCATTGTGAAAGTTTGTCTTTTTTCTCAAAGCATGGGAAAAAGACATTGAAAAACCAAGATAATGTAGTGCTATTTCAATGCTTTTTTTAGAAAAGAAAAACACTTAAGCAAGGATAAGAGTGTAAGACCACAGATAAAATAGGGAAAGAAACAGTGGCAGTAAGCTCTGGCTGCTTATGCTTTACTCCCAGAGAAAGAAAATCAAAAGAAAAGTATCAGAAGTGGTTTACTGTAGAGGCATATAACATTTATTGACATATAAATCCACTGTATTCACAGAATGTCAACAATAGGTTGTCCTCCTATGAACAGAACCGTGAGAGTTCCCTGCTACAAAATCTATAAACCTCCTGAATGGAGAAATTATAAGATAGGGGAAAAAAGAACAGGGTGCAGATCAAGGTTTCAGGCACGTGGCATAAGACAAGAAATACACCAGAATGACAGAAGACCTTGAGTTGGAAGGGACCCATAAGGATCACTGAGTCCCTGCTCCTCGCAGCACTGCCTGAAACTGAACCATGTGACCACAAGCATCGTCCAGCTGCTCCTTGAGTTCTGGCAGGCTTGGTGCTGTGACCACTTCCCTGGGGAGCCTGTTCCACTGACCTACATTTCACAGTGAATCTGGTACATGGAACATTATACTGTCACTTAAATTGCTGTCCTCCAACTTCTGCAATTACTGCAAGGATTCCTTTTGAAGATTATGCAAGATGGAAGCAGAATTCCCTCCCCTCTACAGCATAACGTAACAGTAAATTGCAGACAAAATATATTCTTTCCTGGGAATTTAGTATCAATCAATTATCAGAAACCTGAATGTGGCAATAAGCAACAGCCAAAGTGTTTGGCAGATGGAAAGAAATCCAGTTATTACAAATCGCTGAACGACTCTTCACATCCAGACAATTTCATCAGCACCAAGAAAAAATGATTGCTGGACAGTATTGCTGAATGTAAGGATTCTGTCTTTTTCCTTGTATAATTCTCAGACTTGGTTTTAAGGGTTATTAAAAGAGAGAGTGGCAGGTATATTATGATAATTTGACATGAAGAGCAGTGATAGAGCCTAACATTCAGAAGGGAGCTGCTGACAGGGTATGCTGTATTTTGACAGGTCTTATATTTAAATAAAAATCTTATACTTGACTTCTACAAATTTCTATATCTTTGTTATGAAGAGCAATAACTTACATATACCTTTAACAAATAAATGTCTTAAATTAATAGGCTGGCAGGAAGAAGTGACTGAAATGATGCCTTTCTTGTTTATGTATTTCAAAACTTGCTAGACACATCAGATTCACACATTTTAGAAAGGTGACCACAAGGTTATCCTTTACCTCTTCTCCTTTCCCACGCTGTCTGTATATTGTATCTACCTTCTTGTGTTTCATCCTAACTTTTTTTGAAGTAGAGAAAAACTCACATAACCTCACCCACTATAAAGCTGCTGTAAAAAAATATTCTCAGTCAATAAAAAAAAAAAAAAAAGACACAAAATGAAATATCTTAGAACTTTCTGGATTTTGATTTTTTGGTCTTTTTAGAAGTGAATAAAAATAACTATGACACAAATCGACTTGATGCAACTTTTTTTTCCAAAGGTCTTGGTCTTTGGTTTTTGTTGGGGTATTTTTTGGTAAATCTAGCTGATAAAAATCCATCACACAAGATACTTGGATGCCACAGTTGTGCAGTAAAGAAGACAAAAAGCCATTTTAGAAACAGAAAATAAAGTATGATACATAGAAAACATATTTGATATGGCAGGTCCTGCATCTTCTCTCTGACAATAACATTATGGGACAGGTGTTTAACCTACACTACACAAGTTACTGAAACCTGGAAGTTAAGGAGTTCAATCAATTCTAAACTAAGATTTAATGTCTCTACAGTTCATAGACATTATGTTTATCTTTATACACTTAAAGAACCTAGAGTTCATGGCAAAGTTTATGTAAAATAATTTTGTCCTGGACTGCTCAGTTCTCAGTAAACAAAGAAATAAAGAGTCAATGTACATGAAGAGAAAACAAACAAACAAACCAACAAACTTGTGGATTCATTCACAAAAATGAAGATCCTCAGTGGTGCCATAATGTCTCTTTCAAGTGGGATGTCTTTGAGGAGGAGATAACATCACTTTCCTTAGTCATTCGCCAGCATCAGCTTAGACTTGCACTTCCAGGTTTCCTTCAGAAGGCAGCCCTTGCTTTGGATCTACAATTCCTATTAATAATTCTGTGTGTATCTATCCATATATTTTCTACTTTTTTACCATTAAACAGTGAACACAAATTAAGACATCTGTATGTATTCTGATATACAAAAAACTTGAATATTTAGATGAATTCTATTGTTCAGCCTCATAGATATTATTGCAAGATGACTGTACTATGCAATTTTTTTCATAAGGGAATCACTGGACATCATTCCTTAAAACAATTTAGAGATGATAATAATAGGAAATATGATGTTGAGATTTATGCCAAGAGAGACTATTTCTGGAGCTATTTCTTCCCTAAAAGATAGCCTATCTTAAAAGAATTGTAAGTACTAGATCTGGCTTTTTCAGTGGTTTGGCTTAATAAATGCATCATAGCAAAGGTTTATTTCCCCCTGTAGATGTAACCATATATATTTTTGCATATAGCTTGCAAAAACAGGGTTGAGTTAGAGGTAAAGAAGATAAAGAGTGGGAGAGGCACACGAAGCAAAAAAATCAAAGCATATATAGCATGCAGTTCTCTGAGAGGCTGAATTTTAATTCAGAAGGACTGACTTAATTCTGAGTGGGTAGAATGGGTACTGCATGCCAACTTTCTGGATCTAAGAAGTCAATTTAAGTAGCAATTAATTAAGGGAAAAAAAACCCCTTCAGGCAAACACTAAAAAACATATTTATTTGAATGGTCAGTTTAGTCACAAAGCTGTATATTTGAGACAAAAAATGCTGTGACAGGAGCTAAAGGATAGGAGTCAGAAAGAAAAAAGGCATGGAATAAGTGGGGCTTCTCTAATGGGAAAAGGTCCATGCAGTGAAAATTTAAAAACGCAAACAGCATCTGAAGAAAAAAAAAGTTGAAAAGCTTTTTCTTTAAATGGCAAATATGTGATTTAAAACATACTGGCAACATGAGAAACGAATAAGGGAAAGAAATAAAAAAATAAAATAGCAGTAGAGAAGGAAATTAAAGATACAAGTCCAATCAAAGAAGCTATTTGAGTGATGGGGGAAATCAATAAGAAATTATGCCAAAGAGATATAAAAAGACTGGAGTGATTTTTTTTTTCCTAAATAGCATAATCAGGGCAATGAAGCACAAACCTAAGCAAGAATATTTTATTTGGAAGTTTTCCTAGATTCATACTGAAAATCAAAAGTCCCAAAAAGCATCTAGAAGAGCTTAAAATCCCCAAAATGGCTGTACAAGTGCTCTAAAGAATAATTCCATTCAGAACAATATAAGCTGATATGAGAATAAGAGCTCCAGAGGAATAAGTCTGTCTTATTTAATTTTCCTTTTTTAAAGGGGATTCATTCATCTCCTCTATTGATTTAGGCTAAGAAAGATTTGATTCACTCAGTGAATGAGACAAAGGAGTGATCTTTACCTTACCTGTAGTTATATTTGCCTTTCTGTAATATACAACTTTTCATTCAGAGAGTGGATTTTCCTGGGTGAACATTTGCCAGCAAACACCTGCAACCTGCCAGCTGTAAATCTAGAATGCTGATGGCCTTTCTCAAAACTCACTCACTTAAAAGGCTGCAAAAAGTGAAATTCTTTCCAGTGCTGAAGACTAATAATTTGTATGAAGGATATAAATATGTTTACATTAACTAAATACTTACAATCTCTGTGACTACATGGGCCAAAAAGCAACAGGATATGGCCCAAACATGCAAGGGTATTTTGGCATATGAGACATATTTTAGAAAAGCTAATATAAAAGATAAATATTAACTTATTTTTTCCCTTAAATTCTAATGGTTTTAGCATTTGCCCTGAAAAATGTCTTGCTTCAAGCTATTAGTGTTGTTAGATACTAGTAAAAAACTAGTACCAATTTTATACTGATTTCTCATTTATTCATTCTGTAGATAAAAACTTGTGAAAAGTAAGACGAATGTATGAGATAAAAAAAAGTAATTATTACCTGAGCTGTAATAACTGAAACAATTTTCCAGCTTTTCCTGATCACCATTAGCAGTGACCTTGAAGAGGTGAGATGTGCATCATGTTTGGAGGTGACATTTCATTTCACAGTGGGATACTCAAAGGCAGGGCTGCCACAGACTGGAAGAAGGGCCTGAAGAAGACTTTATGATGTTCAGCAGGAAGAAACAGTAAATCCTGCCCCTGGCACAGGCTAACTCCCATCAGAAGCACAGGCTGGGCACTGACAGCCTGGCAGCATCTCTATGGAAAAGTGCTTGGGGCTCCTGATGGATGGCAAGCTGGGCATGAACCAGCTGTGTCCTGGCAGCAGAGAGGTCAACAGCATCCTGGGCTGGATGAGCAGGAGCAGGGGCTGGAGAACGAGCAAAGGATTATTCCCCAGTAGTTCACACTCATTAGCCTGCACCTGGAAACTGTGTTCAGTTTTGATTCCTGCACTACAGGAAAAATAACAAAAGGAGGCAAGTTGAGAGGTGTGCTACTGGGATGGTTTGGGATGGAGCACGGACCGGTTGAGGAGAAAGCAGGGAATCTTGGCATTTTCAGCCTGGAGAAGGGATTCCTCTGAAGAAACCTAATAACAGACCCCCAGTGTTTATAGGAAGATCATCAAGGCAAAGCAATGCTTTTTGAGAGTCACTTGTGGTACCAGGATGAGTGAGAGCAGGCACATGTTGAAACAAGAGAGGGTCAGGTTATCAGGAGACATATTTTCCTCAAGAGGACAGCTGAGCTATGGAACAGGTTTCCTAGAAAAGCTCTGCAACCTCCATCCTTGGAGATTTTTGAGATGCAATTGGATAAAACCCTGAGCAACTTTTTCTGGCCCTATAGCTGACCCTGAATTACCATGGTGGTCTGTAATGCTCTGTATTGTGGCTTACTTTTGCTCCTCTCCACTGCAAAGGGATTCTCACCAACTGCGTTGCTGCTGGCATTACCACCAGCAGAAGGAGACATTATCACAGGCATCACCACCAGAACACAGTGAGGAAGTATTTTTCTCCTAGCTGCAAGTCTTCAGAGAAGAGCTCTGGTGTTTTCCTTTCATATAAACCTATAAAAACCATCCAGCTTTTGGTTTAAACACTCAAGCTTTCCCCAGCAATGTTCCAAACAGGTACCTCAGGACTATTGTACAATGGAGCATTTTCTTGTGTGAGTGCTCAGGTTAGTAAGTCTTAAGTGCAGGCTTGGTGCAACAGAAACATAACTGTATAACATGCCCTTGTACAGACTTAACAATAACCACAATGCATTATTTATATCATGCATCTTCTGAAATGCTTAACACACTATGTGCAATCTGCATTTAATAACAGTGGGGTCCTCAAGCAGCAAAATGCTCAAGTGGCCCCTTCTTGTCTTACATCTCAATATTAGTTTTTATTTTGCATCTACACTTTCATTACATCTTAAACTTATATTAATTTGCTTTGCACTTTCTTTGGGATCTGAAAGCACTTCACATGAAATTATAAGAACAAATGCATAAAATTTAAAAAAGCTCCCCAGAAGCTGCTGAGAATTCCAGAAGGATGACAAATTCTTTTAAATTCTATAGAGAATGATAGAAAAAACCAAAGATCAAGAAAGGATTCACTACTGAGAAGGAAAAAACAAAAAAAAGGAACTGTCCAAATGTAAAATCAGTAAGAAATCAGTGAAGAAGAAGTAGGACTGTATAGATGACAAGGGTAACATTGTGTTGAAACACTGCCAAAAGAAAGTAATTAATTTTTTTCACTCACTATTCATAAAGGAACATGAAGTTAATGCCATGAATTGACAGATAATTCACAAATTAGGATAGAAAAATACTGAAGGTACAGAAGTTATAAACAAATCAGGGTGTCATGTTGGAGAGAATCAAGAAACGTGGCTGCAACCTGCAGGAATTTTAGAAACAGATTTTGAACTTGTAAATATATCTCCAAATACGTAGCAGCACACAAAGAGTAACCTGACTGGTATTTTCTTATGCAACAAGGAAAAGCTTGGTCTGGAAGTACATAACTAGAGGAGAGCAATACTTGGAATGATTATTTTTTGCCCATTTTACATACAGTGATAAAAGGAGACAACACTTAGTAAAGAAACAGTCCAGACTGAAAGGAAAGAACAAAGACATCAAACATAATGCAAATGACCTCTGCTCATTTTCAGAAGTATAAACTTGTCACAATGAAGAAACATCTATTTCTGACTGCTGAACCACAGGTTGAAGACTGAGATGCTTAATAGATTACTCCTATAAAAATCTGAAAAGAATTAGATTATGCACAGTGGTATATAAAATATTTCTATTTAAATTAATTCTGATGAAATTACATTGAAGAGGGTGAATGTGGGCGTTTGCCTCTATTTGATTTCCTTATATATATATATACTCACTGCCTTGTGAATTGGAAGAAATTATTAGCAAATTAACAAAAAGTTGCAGATAACATAAAACTGCAAGGACTTCTCACTAGGGTAAAAAGTAACAAACAGCTGAACAGAAGCAGATTTGCAACAAGTTGCAAAATAACTAAAATACAAATCTGGCAAATAAAAATACATATTTCCGCACCAAAATAAGCCAAAACTTCATTATCCAACAGTGACTTTAATTTCACTTTGCTGAGATTGTGCAAAGAAAAAACGCCAAAGAAATTTTGAGTTCTAGGTTCATTTTGCTCTGCTTTTGCTAACACCAGTTGATCCTTAAGCTGTTTTATCTATCCATTTGGGTTAATTAAAAAAGACAAAGAGTCACAAACGCAGCAACCAAGTGCCTTTCCAGTTCTGTTTAGTACTCTGTATAAAATTAATGGTCATCTTCATATATGACTGGAACACAGTGTCCCCAGCCAAATAAAGAAAACCTCAATTAGGCACAGCTTCACAGGAAGCAATAAAGGTTGAGGCAATTTTTTACTGCTCAAATATCACATCACAAAACAAGGCTAGTGCAGTACAAGTTTTTTTCATTGTACTTACTAAAAACATATTTTTGTACCTGCTAAAATCTATGCAAATGCATTGACATGAATATAACTTGACATAGATTAACTTGTACTGATTCACCAGGGTTAGGATTTCCCCCTCAATGTTGAATTAAACAAACTCTGTGAGTGGGAAAGCATTATTGATAAGAAACAATGAACCAGCATGGCACACAGCAGGAAGACTTTCCTGAATTGATTTCCATCAGAAGAATGCACTTAAGGGAAAATTTGGAAAATGTTTGGAGTTTTTTGTAACGTGTATGGAACATGTACATAAAGTATTCCTACAGATACTGAAATATAGGCAGTAGTCCACTGACAGCTGCTATATGGGACTCAGTTACTGGTGTGTTTTGACATCTTTCAATTTGCTTACAACAAACAGTAGAATCAGTATTCCCTTAACAAACAGTTTGTCTAAAATCTTTTAAGTTTTAGGGTGCATTTGGACTTGTTGCATATGTGCATAATATATTTATTCTCTTCTCTGTAAAAGGTTGGTCAAAGTAAGATAATACACTGCCTTCAAAAAATTCTAGTTTTCCAGAGGAATGGTTTTTTTAAAACTTCAGTCTCAGAAATTTGCTTTAAAAAAATGGCTAAAATGAAGATAATGGAAATATAATTATTATAGCAGTTGCTTTGGTTAACTCCAGAAAGATACATGGTGAATGAAAGTCCTTATATGAAACAATTTTCAGCTAAATAAATGGGATTTAAATTTGTCATACTTACCATAAGAAGTCTATCTCCAACCTGCAACCTCCCATCTTTTTGTGCAGCTCCCCCATCAATAATCTTGGTGACATAAATGCTGTTGTCCCCAGGGATGTGTTGGTTTCCCACCCCTCCTGCAATACTGAATCCTAGACCTGTAAAAGATATTGTAAACAAAACATTAGCAATACAACATATAAAATTAAAGAGAAGTGGAAGAGTAGCATATACAATGTAAAATTTGAGTATTTTTTACATAAATACAAATAGCATACTATTTTACTTTCCCTGAAAGGTCAGGGACAAAACTAAAGTAAGGAAATTCTTTGCCACTGACAATTACAGAAAGATAGAGACAAAAAGAAATGGAACCAGTGATGATTCTATACACCCTCCTCACTGGGGTCCAGTGCAGTCTACATCCAGAAGTTATGGCTCAGCTTTTACAGCTGACCAGCATCAAACCACCAAAACTTAAAGAGTTTATTTTGTTAAATATTGCTATAAAATACATCACCATCTATCAGAACAAAATGAAAAGCGTTCTGATTGTCCACACAATTTGAAAAACTCTTGGAGAGGTCTAGCAAAGGTTTTGCAAGTTCACGTAGTACCACGGTGAAGGGTTGGTGAAAGTAAGAGACAAAAGTTGTAGGAGTTTGATTCAAATGTGGGGTTTTTTCTAGGACACAAATCTGGGGACACGGATACATCAAGTAAGAAAGCAATAGTCCTTTGTAAATATATAACTTCTATTCAGTGATCTGTGAAATTCCTAGATGAACACTCAAAGACCCAAACTTTGGAACAATGTCAATAATACATTCCAATATGATTCAAGAAAAGGAAGGCAAAACAAATAGATGATGGGGGAAGGAAAAAAAGACAGTTTTCCCCTTTTCCTATTTTTCTTAACCTCTGACACACTGCACATATAAGCAAATCATTGCTTTAATTTTTAGGAACATTTTTATCTCTCAATCAAAGGAAAGACAGAAATCACTGTGCTTGATTTCCATAAAAAATTAACTTCATACAGCTAATTTTTCAGAGATTATGTAGCTAATGAGAACTTCCATCTGAACAGAGAAGCTGTTTCTGACAATACCCTGCTTAGATTATTGCTCCAACTAGGGATTTCTCTTTCAGCTGTACAGAAAAACAATTGTATCTGTTCAGAGAGTAATCACTGGTTTTATCTATGAAATCTATGCTGTTCACTCACTCCTAAAAGAAACATGTTGGCAATTGCTGCAGCCTGAGCAGTAAAATGCAGTAGCAAAAAGTGAGTTACCTGAAATCTGGCATTTCATCACAGACTCAAAAGGGAGACTGCTTGGGCAATAAAAATTAAGGGACAGTGTATATTTAATACACAACATTTTTAGCAGATGTGTGAGTACGGAGATAAAGAGGGGTTTGAGTGAATTAAATATTTTATTTTTTTTCCCACATTATTTTCATTTGATCATTATTTTAGCTTCAAAAAGATGTGAGGTCAGATACCATAATGGGCTACTTAATGGATAGTGCCAAACCAGTAATACACAAAAAGAAACCTTTGAATTTATATCTCAAATTGAAACACTACTTAATTAATTGGCTATTAACAATACACATGAAGTTAATTCAGAAGTATGGGGTAATTAAAATAGAGCTTTATTGAATTTCCAGCTAAAGCTGGCAATCACTCTTACTATTTATGTGCTACTGTCACTGCATGGATAAAAAGATTATGATTTTTTCAGCAGGCACTGTTAACAAAGAAGAGAAAAGATACTCCAATAAAGAATTAAGAATGGAAATTTTCCTTAAAACACTAGTTATGGACAAGGAACAATGATCAAATAATATTTATTGGTGACATAATTATAACCAATTTGATAAACCCCATCTGTATAGGCTTCTACCAGTAAAGATCTGAGAGTATTCCAGAAAGCTGGTGGGAGCAAATGAGCTGGCTAGACCTCAGCCAGAGGCCTTTCTTCAGCTCCACTGCTCAGCTGGGGCATGACCTTGGGGATGAGGTTGTGGTGCACTTCCATCCCCTCCTCTCCCCCCCACTGATACTCTATGTGTCTAAGGGGTGAGGTCATTGTACAGTGGGTGCTAATCCTGCTGCAATACAAACAGGTAATAGCCAAGACAATCACTTGAAACTCCTGCAGTGCAGGGTGAGGTGCTTGGCTTGCTGTTTGCATGGTTGCAGCACAATGCATGTGTGAAACTGTAAAACAAAAGAGCATTAACACAGGCTGATCCCATTACAAAAGTGAAGCTTACAATAATGAAAGGAGTAACTTTTTCTACTGCAGTCTACATAAAATTTAGATGTGACACAATGTGTGGGGCTACATTGTGTTTGTAAGCAGGGTTTGACTTTGAGCATCCAAAAAACCAGCAGCGATTATAGAAAGGTTTAAAAGAGCAGAACAAGATGGGGTAATACTGTGGGGAGCAAAGGGAGAGTGGGTAGGAAAGAAAACTAAGGAAAAGAAGATTTTTCCACGTCAGTCAATAACGACTTAATTTCATTGCTTAATCATACTTGCCTTCTTAAAAAGATTTCTTAGAAACAACAGGGAATGGAACAATGGCCCATTTAGTTTTATTTAAATGACTTCTGCTAATTGCTATGGCACACAGAAAGTACACCACACGAAAACTTTTGGGTAGGATTCATATGACCAAATGACATCAGATAACTATGCTTATCATTTATACTACCTGTATATAAATGAAAATTCATTAAGAGCTTTTAAAGTATGATTCATCTCATCTCAGCAAGACATTTGAAAGAGATGAGGTGAATCACACTTTTGGTTTCTGAAAGGCTGGGGTCTGGATGTGGGAAGAGGTGAGTGGGAAGATTAGTGCTATGAAAGCTCACGATCTGAGTTCATCTACACTGAGGGATTCTGTTTGAAGACTTCAGAAAGGTTTGCTCAACCCTGGTGTGCATCCCTGGTCACTCACTACATCAAGTTAGTGTTATATCAGATTCTTACTGTGTTTTAAAAGCAGAGAATCATTCAAACAAGTGGGAAGAATGGAACAAAGTATGTTTTATAAATGGTATTTTTCATTGTCCCATTGAATTAAACCCCCCTTTAAATAAAAGAGCATATTTAATTGCAGAACCTTTTTCTTGTTGACTCCTTTGTTAGGAAAACATTTCCATCAGAACACAGAAGAACAGCAATTGATCACTTCCTCTTTGGCTGATGTGAGATCAGCTTCACAGAAGCAGCTGATCTTGGACAGAGCACACAAATTCCTCACAACAGGAATTAGAGGATAAATTCAGAATGGAGTTGAGGAAGAAATGTTTTATGATGAGAGTGGTGAGACACTGGCACAGGTTGCTCAGAGGAGCTGTGGATGCCCCATCCCTGGAAGTGTTCAAGGCCAGGTTGAATGGAGCCTTGAGCAGCCTGGCCTGGTGAGCAACAGGGTTGGAACTTAGAGATCCCTTCCAACCCAAACCATTCCATGTTTCTATGGTTCAGTGGGGAAGAGACTACTCCAAGAGGAAAAAAAGAACATTTAATACTGGATTTAATACTGGTACACATCCAAGTACCACTCAGCTTCACTCAAAATCACTGAAGAGGATAAGGCCCATATAAGACTGACTCCATATGTAAACTAGGAAAGTTCAGTCAAACCTAATTTTCTTCCATTTCCACTGGATATGTGTTTGCAAAATTCATCTGCCTTCATCTGGATTCCACAAATACTAATCACTGATCCTGTGAATAAAATGTGTAATAATCCCACAAAGCAGCAGATGTTTCTGGTATCAGAAAGAGGAAAAGGGACAGGGACAAAAGCTATTCCAACCAAACTGGAAACTGCAGAAAAAAATGCTACTATTAATAAGTCAAAGATATTTAGTCATATCTTTTCCTGGGATTCTTAACAAGAAGATGCTAAAATATTTGACTATTCACATATATTTTGCATAATTTGCCATACCAGATACATATTTTAAACATATCACTATATTAGTAAAAGAGTATGTTCTAATTACTTTTCTAGTAAAGTAAGCTTGGAGGCTCCTCATATAATTAGTCCAGCAAAGTTTGACTAATAAATACTAATACTAATACTAATACTAATACTAATACTAATACTAATACTAATACTAATACTAATACTAATAATATTATAAAACTCTGTTTAAGACACAGTGGATTAATCACACTGCAGGCATACCACTTTGCAGTAACCAGAGAGGGAGCCTAAAAGATTAACTGCAGCTATGTAATGTCAGCTTTCTAATGAGAAGTGAAGTTAAAGAAACTCAGTCAAAATGCCAAAAATGGATGTTGCATTTTGCTACTATCCTACACAGAGAACCAAGCTTATTTTAAATCAGCAGAGTGAGGATTTAAAAACACAAATCCAACATGAGTTTCACATGGGCTCCCAATAAGGGGAAGCCAAACAATGCAGCATTTCATAACTTTAAAATACAGTTAAGAAGTGTTTGCTTTTCAGGTGGTTAACCATGTGCTTTAGAACCATAAAACAGGTAATTCCTAATTCCTAGCTATACCACAGTATACCTTACCTCATAATTGACCTGTGAGCATAGACTTAATGAAACCACAACAGCCATAGGACTTTAACAGAAATATTATCATATTAACAAATTAAATGTGAATGGGAGTAGGGTATGTAAGCACTAGAAGAAAGACCAAAGGTTAAAGAAATCATGTGAATTGACAGCACAGGGCATTCCAAGCAATAAATATCAAAAAGAGTAATTTCTGTCAAGCCTGGACAGAATGTCTGGACTGTGTCAGACCACTGAACAGGTGTCTTGCCAGCAGCAGACCCTGTACCATAACAGTGGGATGCTGGCAGCATGTGACTTCTGCCATTCTCTTGCCTGTAAGCCCAACAGGGAAGCAGATCACATCAATAAAAATGTGTGTTTACTAAATGAAACAAAATCAGCAGATGAGCAGCCACCTTGTAGCTTAGAGACTGAAGAAAGGAGTATTCAATATAAAGGACCATCCATAACAACAGTAGACTGCTAGAGGGTAAAAATAATTTATCAAAAAATCTGTCAGTTCATGGTTGCCAATCAAGAGAATGCCAAGAGGTGTGGCAAGGGTTTGATGTCCCATGTCCTTTGTGTCATGCAAAATGAGCCAGACCACCTCAGCATATGCACCCTGGGGGATGTGGATGAAACAGAGAGTGAATGAAATATATGAAAGGAAGATCTCAAATGGTTAACTTATTCAGAGATTTCATGAGTAAATGAAATCACTACCCCTCCCTATACATCCTCTCATTGCTTTATGCCACATTTATTTTCTAAAGGTGTGAAACAAATGGATTTGCTTCAGAGCACCGTGTGAATTCAGATTTTAAGAGACTGTTTCATGCAGCAAAACAGAAAGTACTGCCAGAAAGGATCTCCAATAAATTATCCCACTGAGGCCAATCCCTGATGCTGCAAGCCTGCCTGCTCCTGCAAATAACTGGACATAGCAATGAGGAATCCAAGCTGGGGCAGCTCCTGCCTTTCCAAGAGCCACCTCTCCAACATAGCTACAAAAGATGTAGCTTGTTAAAATTGTC
Organism: Oenanthe melanoleuca; assembly: GCF_029582105.1. Classification (NCBI taxonomy): domain Eukaryota; kingdom Metazoa; phylum Chordata; class Aves; order Passeriformes; family Muscicapidae; genus Oenanthe; species Oenanthe melanoleuca. The sequence goes on along the minus strand of NC_079333.1, from coordinate 33,094,047 downwards.
AAACCTGGAACAACGACGCCCAATCCAGGCTCCTAATTAATCAAACTCCACTTGCAGGGAGGAAAGGAACATGGGTAATATAAAATGCTTTGACTGATAGAATGATTGACTTGTTTTGACAGGTACCACTGTTATGTCCAGTTTATATGAGTAAACAAACTATAAAAATGTTAATTATAAACAAAGGAGTACCAGGGAATGTCTCCCCATGCCCTTTGCTCAAGCCTCTTGTTGCCAGTTTCAGCTTTCCTGAAGGACACATAAAACATGCATTTACAATAACACCTCACAACTGTGGACATTTAATACACTTGTTATAGCTGTGACTTATTACTATTGTTCATTATTGACAAGAGATTCCTCTTTTATTTGGTGCACACAAAAATAAAATGCATCACAAAATAGAAATTAAAGTTTGTGTCACAATAATTACACGTTACAGAGGGACCAGTCTTCCTATACAGAGCTCTGTCTTTTTCATCTTATGAATCAGCTCTTGAGAAACTATTAATCCCAAGTATATGAAGTCACTTTACCTCATCTCCTTCATGTTACAGCAGTAGAGTCAAATATCAATTTGAGTTCTTATAGCAATTCTTATGCCTGATGCATGTGACATCTTATGCCAGAAGGAGTTATGTGAATAAAATTTGACTACATTTTGTTCTGTGGATGAAAAATCAATCTAAAATACAGTATGATTCTTACTAGCATTCATAGCATATTTAAAATCTATCTGATTTAATTGCCATTGTTAATTCTTGTTTCAGACCCTGCTCCCAGAGGATTTCAGAGGGCTCTTTTTGTAACTAACAACTGGATAATAGCCTAGGCCATGAAGGCAGCCCAAGTCCCTATACATCTAACACAGCATATTGTTATCTGGTGTTTCTTTCTTATGGCCTTGGGTTAAAAACTTCAAGCATCTTCCTTATTGTTTTGACGTTTTCTTTCAGAAATATCTAGTGGTTCAGGTTATTTTCCAGTTGATGTCAGACAGAATAAAAGTTATGTACAGTGCCAGTAGGTAAGAAGAATATTGTCCAAAACCACCTTACACAAAGTGAAAATTATTGTCCCCCTTACACTGTATGGCATTATATATTCATGCCTTCAGGTATTTATCAAACTATTTTTACACATTTATTTTGTTCTTGCCCATAGCCTTTTTTATAGTTATTATTTTCATTAATCCCTACATTCTGGCTCCCAGTGCATCACCTCTCCATACTCCTGAAGCATCAGGGATGCCAGATTACAGTACAGCCTGTACTGAGGATCAGACTGAGCAGCACACAGAGCACTCCCACTGACTATGGCCAGTCTGCTCACAAGAGATGCTGTGGCTGGATGCTGCTTGGCACCTGGGATTACACAGCAGGCAAAGAGAATTCTTTTTTTTGCAAATGATCACTGATACTTTTCTGTATGGAGACAGATTTTGGGTGAGGTTATAACAGAAATAAAAGAGTGAAATTTTTCATCTTATTTGCCTTTATCTGCATGTATCTTTAGCTCTCAAATTCAAATTTTCAAAGTAAACTACAATAGCACAGTTAGTTCTAATTTTAACTATTCTTGATTTCATAAAAAGAAAAAAACATCATTGACATTTAAAACATTATAGTAACACAAACTTGCTGTACAGCCCAGTGCAAGAACGTGCAGAGGTGTGTCCTTGATTCTTGATGAAAACAGAGATACTGATCTCTAGATTAAAATGGCTTCAAGACACTGCTGCATATGTACATTCATGCTATCACAAAGAGTTCTCTGAAGGACTGAAGGTTGGAAAAATGGCATCCAGCTAAAACTCAGAGGAGAGACTGTGGTGGTAGCTGCTATCTGGTGATGGAGGGATAGCAGACTGATTTCCATACCTTTGATTGAGAATATCCAAGCAGGTTTTCAGCATATATAATTTTGAAATTTGGCTACCATGCTGCTAACTGCAGTTCCTTATATCTGTTCCAAAACAGCTTCCTGCTGAGATGTCCTGGAAAACCCCTGTCCAGCACTGCATTCTCTGAGGTTGGTCTTTAGCTGGGGGCAAGGGAATGCAAAGTATTACATCTTCTCTTTGGACACAGGGTTCATCAGTGTCATCTGAGACCATAAAAGTCAGAAACACAGGAGTACAGAATATGAAAAAACATAATCTGGATATTTCAGGGATTTTCTCGCTGAGTTACTCAGCTGTAGCCTCAGAAGCAAATATAAACAACTTCAATTCTTTTTCAACTACTTTATAAGTTTTGAGGCACCAAAATCAAATATTACAGCCAAATTTACTAGGTTAAAATATGAAAGAAAGAAATCCATTCTCAGGAGACAGCATTACACTCCTTGTAAAAAATATAATTTACATTTCCAGCCAGAAAGGAAATGATGGGAAATTGAGATTATGATGCAAATGTTAATAAAGCTGCAAGGCAGTCAGTGGATGTTTAAAAACAATCATGCTGTAGGTGTAGTAGATAAAGCATTGGTTTATATCATCATAATAGTAAAGCTAATCTTTCCATAATCTTTCATAAAGCCTTGAAAACACATCTTGTTAAATTACACTGCTATTTGTAGGAATTTGTAAAAAAGTTCTCTAACAAGCAAATGGAAACAATTCCTTTTTTTTTTATTGCTTTGCAGTTAAATGTTTTTCCCATTATTATTTTTGGCTTGCATATATTTATCCCTAAAGATACATTCTCCTCAGATGTAGCAGAAAAGAAAGGAAACAGCAAGTTAGGAAAATACACTTAGAGCCTCATTAGAATTTGTGTTTATCCTGTATTTTTACATTTATTCAAATTAATTAGGAATAAAATTCCCATAAAGCATAGACAACAAGCAGTGGCCTAATTGCATAACAGTAATTCATAAGAATACTTCAAAATTGGACTTGAGAAGATCAGGGAATTTTCCTAATTATTCACAATGATCTGACTTTCAAAGCATTAATGAGGATTCTAGTTCACTGAAAAACCTATTAAACCACACTGTCACAATTTTACCAGTGTAAGTGAAAGAAAAAGAAAATTATTTCATTATTGACATATACTGACACTCCAAGAATTATAGCAAGCAGTTTGGTTCTTTTGGAAATAAACACATGATATACCAAGTCTAAACATTTCATGTTAAGACCAGTCAAATTAGGTTTTTTAAAAAGTGAAGATTAGTGTTTTGAAACAGAAAAATTCAACATTACCACTTAGGAACAGGACTACTGCTTATATCTGAAGATTTTAAATGACTTTCTCTTCCCACATTTCCATATGCCTACAACTGAACTGAATGAATGGTCACTTCCTTTTCATGCAGGAAACTTTCTGAATACTTTTGGTGCACCCACTAGGACAAATAATCCTCAGATCCAGAGGCACTAAAAACCAGAATTTTTGAGCAGGGTAGACATCATCTGGCTGGCTGCCTGGTGACAGGATCATTTATATCTTGCAGGGAATAATGTTAAACACGGCATAAGTGGCCTGAATGGCTGAATGTGATATGAAGGGACTGCTAAAGGCTACTCATTTTTGTCTCATACTTTTTTTTTTTTTTTACTAGTATTACTAGTATTTTTCTTGGCAAGATGTTTTTGGTTTTGTTTTGGGTTATTTAATCCCATCCTCACTCCTGCTCCTTCATTCATTTGGGCAGAAGCCAACTGGACTATGCAAGATTACAGATGAAGAAGACATCCTGGGAAAGTGTTCAAAGCCAGGCTGGATGGGGCTTTCAGTAACCTGGTGTGGTGGAAAGTGTCACTGCCCATGGCAAGAAGGATGGAATGTCACGGTTTTTAGGGTCTCTTTCAGCCCAAACCCTTCCATGATTTTAAGCAGCCAGTTGCCTGAATTAGCAGTAAAAAAGCCAGGTGGGAGGCTGCACAGTGCATTTTTAAAATTGTCATATGCTGACCTAAAAACTCACCAACACCAAAAGAGACAATTCAGATGTGCTCTCTGCCTTCTTTCCCACTGCCTGCCCTGTGTTAGCCATGAAAATGTTCCAGCCAAATGGCAAACTGAAAATGGCATGAAAACCAGGCCAAATTAACCTGAATGACAGAGCAGGTGCATATTGACCATCACTCACAGGGATGGCAGCAGTAGGAGCTGGCAGATGAGGATGGTGCTGGGTTGACACGTCCCCTTTGCTGGCAGAACACTCTTGTACGTGGCCCCTCATTACAGATCTGTGACTCCTATGGAGAGCACTGCAAGGTCACCACTGCTGCCCTGCAAACTCAATCGGAATGATGTGGGAAGAAGGAAAGATGCAGGGACAGGAGCAAGTAGCAGAAGTGAGTAGGACATAAATGGCAGTTTAGGCTATTAATACACCTGAAAAACAGTCAATAAAAATATGCCTTTACAGCACAAGTCCTGCTGAAAGGAAAGGGAAAAATAAAACTGCTCTCCTAAGCTAAAGAGAGAGAAAAAGAAGTTAACAATCATAGGTTTGTAAGGCTCTTGAGAGCTAAGCCAGATCTATAGTGGAAGAAAACTGTAGTAAAAATAATGCTTATTCAATATATCTGCAATTTTATGTTCTGAAAGATACACTGGTAATACAAAGCTCTTTTCCTGACTAGAGAACCAAATATGAAATCTTTAACCCACCCTTCCAAGAGAAGCACAAAGCTTGAGAATGTTGGATTTAACTACCTTCGCATACATTGTGAAATGTCTTATCTAGAATATAGTTAATGCACACAGGTTGAAAAAAGGGGGAAATCAAATTATCTCTACTGTCCCATTTTTTCCAGAATTTTAAGGCAATTAGCCTCATTACCATAAATATGCCTTTCTAGCCACATTTATTTAAACTGCACCTCCTGCTAAAAATGCCATTTTTCATAACCAATAATCAACCAGCTCTCTAAGGCTTTAATTTTGAAGACAAGCATCTGGAAATGGGATCAGCACGGGATCAGATGGGATATGATCTAGATCTCACTGGTGTAAAACCAAGAGAAGTCCCCTTTCCCTGACTGTCTCCTCTCTTCCATAGGCAATTCAACAAAATCTTGGAAGCTTTTTTTTTTTCTCTTTTCACTCACTGTTCATGAAAGTCCACTTGACCTTGTTTAATTCCTGATGCTACACAAATTCAGACACATAATGTTTGGGCAAAGGAAAAAAGTAACAGGGACTCCTCTGCAGTGCCAAGAGACAGACAGGCAGTCACAGACACCAGGAATGACTGCAGTGAGAAGACCCAGAGCCTGCTATTGTCTTTACATTACATATTAATTTGGGTTCAAATCCTGAAACATGGTTCACTTTCCATGCACAAAATACACCAGTTATTTCAGGTACAGGAACCAAATTTATGCTGACATTCGATCACAGTTTGCCAGTCATTAACAAATAGTACCTATGTCATTTTCTGCACAAATAACTGTAATTACTGACAGCAGAACAAGATATTTCATCTACTAATAATGCAAATGAAAAGCATTTGTTCCTCTAGATGAGCACATCAAGATCTACCTTAAAGTAGTTTTTACTTTGTGATGAGATGTTAAAATTTTTAAGGCTTTATACTATGTAAATCTGGGCTTTTCCTGCCTTTTTTTTTTTTTTTTTTTCTGATATAGATTAATTTTTGAAATCTACAGACTTGACACAGGAGAAAAGTATTCCAATTCAGGGAGAAATGCTATTTGCTTTGTATAACATTAGGTGATATATCTTTAAATGAGTATAGCTGGGTCTCTGCTAAATTGAATGGCTCTTCGAGAAATATCTAATAATTTGTCACCAATAAAATGGAGACAGAAGGAGCAATCTTTCAGTTTGGGATCTGTTTAAAAACCATACGTGTCAGGGACAAACTCATCAATCTCTTTTATTTGTCCTCCAGCTGATGAGGAAAATTTAACATTTATCTTCTCATCCCTGTTGCAAAGCTGAACAGAAATACTTTACTGAAAAGCTGTCTGTCAATTAAGTTGAAGCTTGAAAATACAAAATGAAATCAAAGTTCATCTTGCAGCCTCTTATCTATTTGCAATCAAGCTGTAAATAATCAATCTGTCATCCATTCCATTACTTCCTTCTTAAAAACACAGAGAGAAATCAAGGCACAAATGTACATATAATTTTGCTTTTTTATGTAAGGCAATCTATGGAGCCATGATATTAAAAGTTGAACAGGTATATAAATGATACTGAGAAGGAAAATAGATGGTGCTTATTGAACAGAAGTAATAAGGCAAAGACACTCAGAAAACGGATTCATGAGTCATTGCACTTTACTTTGATTCTTTTTGTCTCTCTCAAACTGTAGTTTGGTCCCTTAGTTCAGCTTACTGATGATGCTGTCTTGCAGCACTCTAGGAAGCAAAGTGAAGCAAAAATGTTTTATTTGCCAGTGAGAAGCACCCTATACTCTCACAGAGTAAGATGAGTGAAGTCAGACACTTGTGTCTTTCTAAAAAAGATGAGGACAGGACCTCTAGTGACAGTGCAGGGGTACCAGCTTTACACTCAAAGAGGGTAGATTTGGATTTGATATTGAGGAGAAATTCTGCACTGTACGTGTGGTAAGGAGCAGGTTGCCCAGAGAAGCTCTGGAGGCCCCACCTCTGGAAGTGTTCAAGGATAGGGGATGTTCAAGTGTGTTGGATGGGGGTCTGAGACACCTGGTCTAGTTGAAGATACCCTGGATCATTCCAAGAAGGCTGGGAGTAGACAACCTTTAAAGCTCCCTTCCAACCCAAAATATTATTTAATCATTGTATGATTCTATGACTTCTCAGAAATTATGCCAAATATTTTTTTTCTCAGGGAATTGTATTCTAGCATATCTAACTAGAAAGAGAACATGAACTCAAATTTGAAACAGAATTACAGATTTTTTTCAGACTGGTTCCAGACTATTAAAGATTTTCTAAGAACTTGTGCTCAGCAGAATTGAAATGCAGAGTATAACACTTAAAAAATACGGTTGTTCAAGCCTGAGCTACACCACAGATTTTCTGCAAGCAGGAGTTTCCCTCTTAATGAGATATAGTATAACACAAGACCCTGCTGTTAGTCCCTTGAGGGGTTCTAGCTAGGAGGGATATAAACATGGCCTTTCCATCAGCTATTTCAACTAATAATAAACACTGAACTTTCCTGTAATGCCAGAGCCAAGGTGTAGGTCAGTCTCTGAGAACTATATATGCAGCATTTCCAATGAAAAATGAAACCCTGGGGGAAAGAATGAATGTACTAACATCTTGATTTATTCACAGGCCATTTCTGGGCCCCATTTGGAAAATTTAGGCAGCTGTTTGGATGAAAAGATTCATACCAGTGAGACTCACCCGAAGCCCACAAGACTGATTTTAGGTGTAAAGAAACTCAGCTCTGATTGGAGCTGGAAAAAACCTGTTTAAATGTAGTAAAGACTTAGCATTAAAAGATTTGGTGCAGTTGAAAGCAAGGCAGTTTTTATCTGACTCCAAATACTGAAATATGCTGTGAAAACTTTGGGGTGAAGAATCAGCCACCCACCAGATCAAGTTGTTCCGAAGGAGCATGATCCTGGCTTGAGCAACAGATAAGTTGAAAAGACAGAGAAATACAGATTAAGATACAACATTATCTGTTCTAAAATTCATTAATATTTTCCCATTCACAGTTTTTTCTAAAATGTTTTATCTCTCCTAAAGGAAAAAAAGATGGAAATTAAAAATATAAAATTCTATTCAGGACAGGAAAAGGACATGTTTTTTGGTCTGGAAGACATCCTCTTCATTTTTGCAGATGGAGGATTTAAAGAGCCCCATGCCTTCTCTTTGTCTTCAAAGTATGGTGAAATGAGAAAATTTTGCTATGAATCTTGGGACAAGAAGAAACTCAATAGATCATTATTCTTCTCAACCTGAGGCAGAAGCAACTGCAGTTGCAGTATGTCTAAAAAATGGCTGTCTGGCATAGCCAGGTATTTCCCATGCTACAGACCTGATGTCCTCCCTGGCAATCACAATCCTCATTTCTTCTACATCTAGCAGAAATCTTGTTTATTATTTGTCTATTAAATTTTGTTTCACACCCTCCCTAGGGAGCACAGAGTGCAAACTCACTCTTCAAAGATGTGCTGCAAGGCAAGATTGCTATCAGGTGCTGATAAACTGCCCCCACCTCCCACTTTGTCTTTGGTATTTCAGATAAATGGCTTCAGATCACTCATTTATTCATTGTAGGACAGGCTTTCTAAATCTCTGATCATTTTTACAGCTTTCCCCTGGAGTCCCTCCAACTGGCATACACCCTTCTTGAAGTACAGAGCTCAAAGCTTTGCCTGTGAAGGATGAAAGGAATGCTCCTATGTTTTATATACCATACCTCAATTTATAAAACCAAATATAGCATTTGAATGTTTCATCACATCAGGATGTGTTAGAGACAAGACGTTACAGCTAACAAACTTCTAGCTACTCTTCCACATGATTCTTTTCCTACAGCTTTATGCTAGCACTGTTTAGCAGATTATGTGGTTATTTCTGGTGAAAGCACCTTGCAGTGGACCCTGCTCAATTACATCTTTGCTTTTCCAGACCACTTCCAGGGCTGAACCCTCCCAGCACATGGAATCATCTGAGAAAAATGAGGAAGCATTGCAGAAGGGAAGTATGGTCTCCTCTGGTTATCATTACTTTTCAACCTTTTTCTAGGTGCCTATAAACAGATTTCCTGCTTTTCTAATTTTTCTGAGATTCTGAAAATACACTGATGGCTTCACAGCCCCTCAGCTCCTCTTGTTCACTTCAATAAGGATGCATTTTCTGCTTCATCTTTCCAGTTTTTCTCCCTACTTTCTCCCCATGGGTGCTCAAGCCCAACCATTGTCAGCACTCATGTCATCAGATACATTCTGGTGGTCTGCCATCAAGACCATCAGGACCTGTGAGTGTGTGAGTATCTGGCTTCTCTAAGTGCTGCCAGACCTATTGCTTCTTCATTTGAGGCTGAGATCTTGTCTCTCTGTTGCTGATTTTGATCATGATAGCAAACCATATCAGAGAGGATCCTTCTGTGAAAACTGATGCCAGCAAAAAGGCAGGCACTTCTCACATCTTGTCTAGACAGCACCTATAATCACAACATCTCTGTGACTGCCAAGTATGTCTATAAAACTACTACCCTGCATTAGAGGGGGTCTGATTTGCTATAGTAGTATTTAAAACTGCAATTTAAAAATAAATTTCAAAAATTTTGGCTGTGACATTTGATAATAATTTGAATTTAGAAATGATACACATCTGGCCTAGAGACTGTGGATACACTGAGTTTATTTTTCAATTACAGTATATAAAATGTAAATGTGCCCACAATAAACAATTTTACTAAATTATTTGCTGTAATTTTGTGTTGCCTTATTTCAGTTCTCTCTGTTAGAGTGAATAATATGCCTTTCTATTAATTTCATAAGAGAGCCTACAAATTGTTTTGAATAAGAAACACAACAAACAAAAACCAAAACACAGTTTTGAGGAAGAAAAGTCTATCATGTCCTTATTTGCAAATATCACTTCCCAAAATAAACATGTCAAGCATATCTTGGGGCTATTGTTCTTTTAGCTTATGCAACATATCTTTTATCATATCCTAAAGAGATTTTGTGTCATTATACCCTTTTCTATATGTCATGAAGCTCCAAAATCTTGCTTTGCAACTATTTCTTCCTATCAACACATAATGATAGGATTTTTTTTTTTTCCTAAAGAATCCAAGAGGAGGTATGTTGTTTGCTCATATCAGTTGCTACTCACAACTATTCACAAGCCAACATCCCAGGTAATGAACACAGAGCTTTGTGCTCTTGGAATATTTTGGATATACTCCCAAGTGTTTTTGGTTCCATGGAGATTTCCTCCACAGATAGAATTTGCTTTCTCAAGCCCTCAGAGGTGCATTTTTCTCCAAAATTAGCCACTACAGACATAAGCATCAAGCTACCTCCTTGCCTTTCTCATGCAACAGCCAAAATCTGCACTGGAAGAGGTCACAGTACTTTTTTTTCATCTACCAAGCACACCAAAAGCTTAATGTTGAGAAAAATTTATCAGTTTGTCATTGGAACAAGTAGCAGAATTTCTGAATGAAAAAAATCTTAAATGAGTCTCTGCAAGGTAAGAAGAACAAGTGATACTGCCATAAAACCATGGCTTTACTGCCAACTCTAAAGAAGAATTGAAGAGCAGCTGTCTACATGTTAGGGAGCACAAGACTCTGGCACAGCAAGGCTCTACTTTGTTTCTGTAAGAATCTCACCATGTCTGCAATAGAGGAACCTTCACTGCACATAAAAGCTCAGCTGCCCTTTGTACACATCACTGATGTGATACAGGCAGAACATTTTTGCACCAGAGTCCCAGAGCCTGCACTTCTTCGTCTCTTATCTTATGACAGTTCAATTGCAAAGAATGATCAGATGGACAGTGTGTTCCATGGCAAACAGCAAAGGGTCTTCCATGTGGACTCCAAAAACTAGCTGCCATTTCTAGGAATTCTAATATACTGTTTAGAGACATAAAACAAACAAACAAATAAACCCACCCCCCCCCAACTGATGAAGGAAGAGCAATTCTTCAAAGCCATTGGATAAATGTTCTAAAATAACAAATCAAAGCTAAAATGATATAGGGAAATTTCTTTTTGACAAAAGTATTATTTCTTTTGTTTTAATTAAGGATAATTGAAATTTCATCTAAAATTTGGAATACTGAAAGCAAATGAGGGTGGCAGACCTGCAGAAAGGACTAGGGTAGTCCAGAAAGGACTGGAAATAGCCAGATGAACAACTACTGCAATTAATCACTTTGGTGTTTGACTTCTAAGACAGCTACTTCCTTCACATGTTCAGAGATGCCTTAATGTAACTCCTTACTTTTTCTTTTCAACTACTCCAAACAGAAGAACAATATTGACAATCTAAAATAATTTTTAAATAGGCTGCAGGGTGATATTTTATTTACCACATCACTTGAATCTCTAAAGCTGCAGCCAGCTTTGTCTCTCCACCATTAGAATCTGTAATGCCTTTCTCAGAAGACTTAAAATACTGTCTGCCCATGCTTACAATTACAGGGCAAAAAGAGGCAAGAAAAATGAAGAGGCAAAAATGAAGAGCTACAGCCCCTCATGCTATAGAAATTTAATTAAATACCATTCATTCTTTTAAAGGTGTTCTTCATGGCTATGCAATATTTTGCTGATGTGTGTTGTCTTCATGACAGCAGATGTCTTGATAAAGATGTGGACATCTAAAAACTATCCAGAAGACAGAACTTGCTACATAGGTAATTAACTAAACGATAAAGGATGAAAACTCTGTTCTGTAGTTTCATGTGACTAATTTGCACATTAGGCTTTATATTCAAAAAAGGATGAAGGTCTCCAAAGGAGAAAACATAAGGATTCAGACTACCCAGGTGAAATGAAAGATGTTGTGTCAATGAACATATTCTACACAGCAGGCTAATCCCCATCTTCTGTTGCATCAGGATGCCAATCAGGCTCCAGCAATAGTTGTCATATTTATTAAATATTTATTATTAAAGTGGTGAAAGGTCAAGCATAATAATAATTCTCTTAAATTGACCTGAAGAATTCAAAACAAGGATCAGATAGGAAGAGGAGAAAAAGGCCAAGAAAACTGCCACTCCCTAGGAAATTCTCATTCCTCCACTAAGAAACAGAAAAAATGATGCTGGCCTCCTGTCTACAGAAAGACTTTTTTCCATGCTCAGCCAAGTAGTTTAGCAAATGACGCCACTGTCCTTCCCTATCTTTTGATTTATGGTGTATCTGGAAATTCTGATGAGACAATTAACACTCCAGACAGCTACACTGTCTGCTGCATCTCCTGTCCTCCTGATGAAAATAGCACTGGCAAACATAATGAAAGGGATCTTCTCTAACTCCCCTTTTAACTCTTACATAGCACTCTAGAATGGGGAGGGAAATGATGAAACTATTTTCTGACCCAGAAATTTAAAACCTAGAGGAAAAAAGGAGTACAAAGGCATGCTGTAATGACAAAATTATGAGACTTACATTTAGTCAGGACAAAACTTTAGAACTGAAAAAAAAGCAGGCCAAGATCCATGGGGAATTTTCCTCACATTTGGCATAGACAAAAAAAAAACCAAAAACCCAAGAAAGGCACTTACTTTTGGATTTTTAAAAATTGCAGAGAGTAAAAGGACATAGTGTCAAGAAGAATCCCAAAGCACCCACATCACAGTTTTTCATACAAGCCCGAGACAAAAGATGTTCCAAGAAACTTTTCAAGCAGCACGCTGGAGATCATTATGTAACTGGGAAATCCATTTAGAAAGCAAGTTCCTTTGAAGCATTTCCACAAGGACAGGATAAATCAAGTACAGAATTTTTAAATGGTTGGCTTTATTGTCACTCAGAAGGATGCCATATGAACCAAAGCTGGAGATGCATCCATCACTTATCCAAAAGATGAGCTCAGAAATTAATAAGCCCTGTCTCTAAAGGAAGCTATTAAAAAAAAAAAAGGTAGATATCTTCCTTCTCTCAAATTTTCAGACAAAATAACAGTTAAACCTGTGAAGGTGACAATGATAGACCCAGGGGAATCTAGTTAGCCATGCTAACAGCTTTTGATTTGCAGCAAAAACCTCAGAAGTAACTTTGACCACAGCAAAAGGGTCAACACCTCATGATAGAACAATAAAAACCAAAGTCACACTGGAGCACCATACCCTTTGTTGTCTCTGCTCAGAGCTGATGAAACTATCTAGGCAACTAGATAATAATACTTAATTCCTACCTAATTCAGAAAGCACAGAAAATTTTGTCAGTTGAAGTGTCAATGATCTACTTAGCTAGTTGAAGATGGTTGAATTTGGTCTGATGTGACACATTTTCATAGCACTATCTTCTACCATTTAACTCCAATTGTAATGAAAATGATGACAGACTTCTTTTCCTTCTCCACTGAAAACAAAAAGCAACCAACCAAAACTTACTTTTCTTGAAACAAAATCTCCAGTTTGTTGGCATCCAAGCCTACCTGCACATCTATCTTTCCCTGAGCTGCTGTTTTTGCTCTATTGCAGCCACAGTTCATTAAGATGAAATGTGTTCTGCTGAAGCTGCCTCATCAGTAAGTATTGCTGAAGCAATTTAGTAATGATCTTAATGCACAGTGCTGGATTTTTATAGCCATCTCAATTGGCTATTAAAAATACAGCACTGCACTTTGAAATTGCTACAGCACATCTTCAGAAATAGCATGATGGAGCAGCAGAAAGCAATGTTCATATCAGTGTAAACCTTACTCTTTGTGAATGATTTCTGGAAAATGATACTTAAAATCTACTATGAGATTAGATGTTCATTTTGCATATAAACACAGGATTCTTCAGAACTGCTTAGAGAGTTCTTAAGAGCTTAATGGTTTCAAGGGAAAAACAGACAAAATATGTGCATATAATATTGCTGCACAGTCTTCCCAGACATGCTGTTTACTTCTTAACTGCCAATGGAAAATGACAGTTAAATAGAAAAGGGGAAAATCATAGTTATAGTGAAAATATAAAAGACTTCAAGTAAGTAATATCCTACAGTTCAAATGATAGCTCTAGTTTTAGCTGAGACATCCAGCCAGAAGGTGGAATTCTGAATTCCCTTTGAAAATATCCTTTTACACTGGGAAAATAATTTCTTTAATGACTGATTATTAATCTCCAAAGATGGCTGAATTAGTTCTGATGTGAGGATAAGCTGCCTTATCACTTCCTGCCATTAAACTGTACTTCTAACAAAAAACATAACATTACCTTCTTTCTCCACTAAAGACAAAAAGAAAAAGCCAGAAAAAATAGAACTGAAGTGCCATTCTAATAATAACTATTACTTTGTGAAATTGTATACAAGAACTACTTTTCCTCAGGAATGGAAGGAACTCCTTCACAGAATCAATGTGGGTTTTTTAAAAGAAAAACCTCATATATGGTAACTTACCCAAATGAAATGGCAAGCCTTTAGTGACCAAGGGCAGACAATACATTTGATAATTTATTTATACCATAAAGAAGAATATAATAGCAGCCCTATGCATTTATCACCACTTAAATTAGAGAACATGATCCTCAGTCTGGGAAATAAAAAGGTGCAGATATAACCTACGACTTCTACTGCATCAGGCACTGGCAACACAATTGTGTCAAAATATGACTGGAAAACAGCAGAGGCTTTTACAGCACAGATTTTCAAGAGAATAAAATTTTCATGCAATAAACTATCAGATACTCACACATTCCTACATTAGGCAATCCTAGCCTGCAGGGAAGCCGTGCTTTTTTAGTGATGTTAACTTACAAATGACAGTTTGAGCCACTATTTTAAAACTGGAAAATTATATATTAGTGTTTAATGGAGCACTTTCTGCTAATTAGAGGAAATATGAGTTCCTTCAAGCAAAGATATTTCACAAAATTAGCATTTTACTTTCAATTGTGGTGGTTTTCTATTTATACCTGAAGTACATGATATGGTTACAGTAATATGAAGTACTTAAATTAGAGTTGAGAACCAAAATAGTTTGTTAATCCCAGACTTGAGAAAGTTCTCCTGCTTCCCCATTTTTATATGGTTCTGTCTTTTAAGTTGCCCCATTTTGCTCTGTTTTAGATAAGGATTCAAAGAGCACAGAAGGAAGAGAACATTGAAAACCATAAGTAAATTCACAGCTGGTATTATCATAAGACAGAAATTCTTCAAAGACCATAAGGAAAGATTTTGCTCAAAATTTGAAAAAAAATATTTTGCTGAAAATACTTTGGATCTTACAAAAAATTTCTTAATTTTTTAATTAAGAAAATATCTCCCTAACTTGCCTGAACTCCCTATTTCCACATGCTAAAGCTTGCTATGGCATATTTTAAATCTCTTAGAGAAAACAGATCATTAAAGTAGTGGAAATGATAGTTGCAATAAAAAAAGAAGAAAAAGTATCATCATCAGTCTGAAGCAAGCACTTGCAATCAATTATGAAACAGCAAGATCTGAAAGCTCTCACTGTTCTCTGAAATTGGGAAATAAATAATTGGGGCTCTTTGTTTGCAAAAAGCCCCTTCTTTCATTTTAGTGCTGCAGGTATTATCTAAGATAAAAAAGTAACTTTTGGCTTTGCTTTGCTAGATAAAAGTCATAAGTTTCCTCCTTTCCTTACTGACAGCAGCACTTTCAAATTTTACATGAACCCTCTATTCTGCTATTCTGAATTGAACACTTTTTTCCTAGCAGACATTTTGAAATACACATAATTGAACCATACTTTTGGGACTATTTCAGTTGTCACTGCAAGCTGGGATACTATTTATGCAACAGAAGACACAAGATATTTCCAATAAAGCCATCAATCCAAATTAAAATACGTCTATTCTTACGAAAAAAGAACCATGAACCTCTAGGAAACTACAGACAGTAATGGACTAAAGGACATTTCAGTAACAATCCAAGATAAATCTACAGTGAAATCATACCTTATATTGATGGTGAAAAATCTCTGCATCTTCTCAAGAAAATCTCATAACTTATCAGAGAGTTAAAAAATACACTACTTAAATCATACTGCTTCTTTTCTTAGTATAGTAAAAAAGCTTCATTACCATCCACTGACTTTATTCAGTGTCATCAAGAATAAAACAAACAATTACAGGAAAAGAAAATCTACCATGTGCTTCAGTTCAGCACAGAACACAACGAAATGGGAACTCTGGAACTGGTTATGCCCAATGACGTAGTCTAACATTTAGACAGATATACATAACTCCCCAAATAAATGCGCATTATGCCCTTTATATTCATCCCATTTTAGTTTTGCATATTTTATTGAGGTGTCTGGTTTAGGAGCTAAAGCTTTGCTGATTAAGAAATTTAAGATAAGAAGGATAGACATCCAGAGGGAGATAGAGAATGGGGCTGAACAGTGCTTAAGAGATGCATTAATTTTTAATCTGAAACCCCAAATACAATCACACTCCAAATGGATTAAAAGAAAAGTTTTATATGGCCATAATTCTGAGAACAGAAAGAGTAGAGAATTAAGTGCCCCTAAACATGTTTTAGCCCAAAGCAGTGTGGGGTAGACCTCATGAGAATGTGCAACTGGCTGAATTCATCAGGAATGAGCAAAAAGCATGCTTTTAGAAATCAAAAAGTGACAGAGATGCTAGTCTGTCCAGAGGCTTTTCATCTAAAATGTCGTGAACAGAAGGGCAGCTCCACTCATCGTGACAGGATCCTGACACAGTGCAAACACTGTAATGACAGGCACTGTCATGAAGGGTGTGGGAAAATAATCCTGTTTCTTTATTACTTTATACTCAAGCCACCAGAATATCCACATAGCAAAACTAGTTGTCCTTAATGTTGCTCCTTTTCTGGTTGTTTTTATGTCTGACATTTCTCCTCTGAAGTTTCCTGGTACTCAGCTGTTCCGCTTCACATACCCTGAACTTCATTTCTGCAGTTTTGATGTCTTTTAAGACACCACATTTCCTATAGAAGGAAGGTCAAAAGTTTATCATCTGATCCAACACTCCTGTACTTAGAAGAATCCTTATTTTCTACTTGAATTTTTTTTTCTTTTCTTCTGGTAGATTATATCAGAGCTTACATTATCAGCTAGGTAGGCAAAGCTGGTAGGCAATATTTTACATGACCTCTGTATTTACCCAACTTTCTGGCGGCCAAAAATTTTCTAGTATGGTAGAAATCCATTTTTCTGCTGATCATTTAAAAAATGAAATTTAAAAAAAAATCAAGTTTAACATCTATCACTTGTGCATCATCATACTACTCAGTGCTTCTGGGTTTAGTAAAAGTGTATTTGGAGTGTGATAGGACAGCATGAAAATCTTGAGGTCAGTGGAACTACTTGGGTTTAAAATCCTCCAGTCAAATGCAGTTAGATGGGATGGAGCCCTGGAACCCCTGAGCAGTGACTGAAGTTCACAATTCACTGCCCATACCCAGTTCTTTGCAGGGTTTTACAGGAAGGTAATTGCACAAGTTATATTACAAAGCCAGACAGCGCCATTAAATTGCTTTGTTTTGAATGCCTGCATTTTGCTCCCCAGGAATGAACACTGCAGCATGGCCAATCCATCCTCATTACTGCTAGTCTTGTTTCAATACACAGCAAGAGAAGTGTATTACTTAACGACAAGATTTTCAGCAGTGTCGAAATCCCAATGATTTAAATGCTGCAAGTACATCTTTCCTCTGTTACAGCTGTCAGCTGCCTATGTAGGGATGCTGGCTGCTAAAATCTGCAGTGCCCTGGGAGCCACTGAAACAAAACATCTACTGTTGGCCACTCACTCCTTTGCAAAGCCAGCAGTGAATTGTAAGCCTGACTGAAGAGACATGCAAGAGGCATACAAAAGATAATCTCCCAAGCACATGAAAGAGAGGAAGAGCCTGCAAGGATGACAGCAATTACCTTCAAGACACAGACTATGGCTACCTGCCACTACTTGCCATCAGGTGTGTCAGTGATGATCAGCTTTAAATGCCAACACAGCTGCAGCTCTCTTTGAACCCTTGATTTTCCTGTTACACAACTCATTTGTGTCTTTGTTTACCTTTTCTGCCCCCAAAAATAAAACTAAAGGGTTACAGGTTTAGCACATATGACACTAGGAGAGCCTACAGGAACAACTGCATGGGTATCTGCATTCAGAAAGGTCCTCCTGGCAGCACATGACCATGCCCTTCTCCCTGTCACACACCTAAAGCCATTGCCAGACAATGCTTATTTAATATCTGATGTTTAAAATACGTTCACCAAATTAATCAATGTCTTTTATATGGTGGTTGCTAGCTACAAAAATTAGCCTCCATTAAAAAATCCAACTAACCTCTATGGACTAGTAACTGTAAAAGTTCATCCTGAATACCTCAGATCAAATTAAAAGGACCTCTACATATAAAGCCTTGCCAATTTCCTTTACCAACTTCAAGTGCTGAAAGGTATAATCTACTACACATAGACAGGTAAGTTAGAGATCTCTGAATTAACCTGGTATTAGGGAAGCCAAGAGTTGCTTTCATGTGGCAAATTCTCAGGGCAGTAAAGAATAAACTCAGTAAATGCTGGGTTATATAGTGACAGAGACAGTCAGGAAAAAAATTGAGAAGATATTTGCTACTCCAAGTTTGGTATGGAATAATCTTCTTGTATCAAAAACAGATTTCTTTATTAATTTTGTGAGTAGGAAAGAAGGAATGGTGTGGAAGCTACCATGCTGATTTTCAGATCCTGCTCTGGACACCAAAACATCCCAATTTCACTCTGAGAAGTAAGAAGCACTGTTTATATAAATACTAAGTAGTTCTTATGTTGCATAGTAATGGTGTGAAAGACCAGTTCACAAATAAATCACCTGAAATGTGAGGAGATAAGCATCATAGAAGTGACTACAGCCAAGAGTCACTGGTTTCATTCTTAACTTCTGATAAGAGTTTGATGCCTCTCAATGGGCAATTTTTTCATACTATTAAAAATAGTATTGATAAGATTTTCATCCCAACTATAAATTATTTATTTTCCTAATTTTGCTTTTTTATCTGTAGAATACAGAAAGCCTAATAGAATATGCTTCCTTACTGCCTGAATTATGAAGGTAAAACGCCTGGCTTTTGCAGAAAACTAGCCCATCAACTTATTTTTCATCCAAGTTTCCAGCTAACTTGTTCCTATAAAAGTGAAAGTATAAAGAAATATATTCAACTTAACAATAAACTTCATTATTAAAAGCACTTATCTGTAGTAAACTTCATAAAATAATATAGATACAAAATCATATTTTCAGCTGTAAGCAGCAAAAGTTCTTTAGCTTGCCCTAAAAGTCACTTTTTTGGTATCCATTCTGTTTTATGAAAATAATTGTAAAAAGAAATAGTTTCAGGCATACACTCAAAACATGATGCAAACCCATTATTAGATAATGATTGCCTCTTTTGTCCATTTTCACAGTGTAGCAGAAATTTGGTCATGGTGAATAATTTTCACTGTTTCATCACAACCAGAAAGGACAAGTTAATTTTAGTTTCTTTAGCCTTAGGTCTCTCAAAATTACTATCACATCACACACTTAGTTTAATTCCAAATCTTTAAAAACACTGCCTGCACTATTACTGTGAATTCACATGCATATAAAATACCATTAGAAATGCTTTTCTATTAGAAAAATAATCCAGCATTGTAATTGACCACAAGAATCCAGGCTTTTGGGGATTTACCACCAGATTCATGTTTAAATATATCTTACTCTTCTCCAAAAGCAGAGCACAATGAATACACTGCAGTGTCAAAGAGTGCACTGTTTGCAGTGTTGCACTATCTTTGTTGAGTATTAGAGGTCAATCTCAACAATATGTCTCCATATATTAAATATAATCTATTACTGGTATTAAAAACCCCTATGGAGAAGCATACTATAATATTCACATGAGGGGACATGTAAGGGAGAACACAGAAAAAGATGCAGATTATTCACTATAGATAAAACAGGGAAAGTAATCTCATGTGCACTGCAAATATTAAGATACATGCAAAAGTCTTCATTTCATACATACACACACACATATATATATATATATCTATATACATAAGACCTGCTTATGAAATAACCATTATGGATCAAAAAAAAATTAACTGCCATTCATTCCATTCTGTTCACATATTCACATATTCACATGTAGCATGAAAATACATGTTTTCTTTGTCCAGAAATCGGGAATGAGAAAAATGCTTCTAAAAAGGAATTTGGCTTTTTGTTCTATAACCAGAAGGTTCTAATGGAAGAGATAAAGCTCATTTAGAATAGTGAAGGTTTTGTGCTAGATTTCCACATAATTTTCTTGAAGAATAAAATAAATTTCTTCTATGGATACGGGTAAGTTGATATTCTCATCTTCCTGTTCCAAAGATAACTAGAAAAAACCATAATGAAAGTAGAGAGGGTAAACTAGATAATCCAAAAGCCTTCTTAAAAGAGGAAGAATTCAGAAACTCCATATTCAACAGCACCTTAAATGTAAGTCAAAGGCCTGAGTAGAGGAACTTTAGAGATAGTATATGTGCTGCCACATATACTCTCTGTGTGTCTTTAGAAAGTAATGAATATCTCTATACCAAACAAAGCACACCACAACTCCTTGAACTCCTTTACATTTCAGGAAGAGAACCATGAATTCAAGTTCCACCAGCCTAAATGAACTACATTTCAGTATTTGACAGGTCAACCGGCTAGCAAATCAACAAGGCCAGATGCCATTTAAGCCACAAGAGAGGTTAAGCACCAAGTTTAAATAGATGTCCTTTAATTTCCTGACCTACCTTTCGGCCCTTTGAAGAGCTTGATCTCCACGACGGTCTCCAGTATAGGTCTCCTTCGCCGGACGTACAAGCGCACGATGGAGCCGGCCTCCTTCAGCGCCTCCACGGCTTTGCTGTGCGACACCTCCGACACGTCAACCTCGTTCACTCGCAAGATGCAGTCGTTGACCCTGCCAGGAAAACAAAGAACCACACTGCTTCAGCTCAGTGCCTCAGCTGCTGCTTTGGACCAAACACAGTTTTGTCAGCAGCGCTGTAAAATGAAGAATAGTTCACTGGGAATCACGGAATTACATGAGCTGGAAGGGACCATGAAGGATCATCAAGTCCAAATCTGCCAGATGACAGACTCAATGCAATATGCTTCACAAGCAATAAGACACAGCACTTAGTCCTTCCAAAACACATACCTGATTCAAACTGGAGTCTACCCAAACACTCATACCTACCATCTTCCTTAATAAATTTGGGTCACATGTACCTTAGTGATAGAAATCAGTAATAACTTGCTTTACAGACTTCATTAAAACGGTTTGGCTAAACAATATAATTGCTTTAAGACACTCATGCTCCATTCAATTACTATGAACCATAGTAAGGACAACTAGGGTTGCTCTTAAGGAAATCTCACATTGTGATAAAAGAGCTGTCATAATAAAAATTCTGTCCTACAAAAAAGCATACAATTTAAAAGAGAATGCTTGATGCTTGATGCATAAAGGATTTACTCAAGTAAAATTCTATGTTTCCCACACTGACTGTAGGCTACAAGATCTACTGTATGATAATCACATTTTCTTTATTAGAATACTAATAAAATTCCCTCTGTCTTACTTTGAGCATTTACTACAGTATCTGAGGACAAACATAATCACCCTCAATGTCCTCATTAGATGGAGCTGCATTCTTCTTATCTGACAGATTTGTCCTAGTTGGAAAGGGAATCTACAACTTAAGAGCAGTAAAATCCATCTCCAAAGCAGCAGGCTAATGACTTAACTACTGGGCCATCCTTTCTTTGCAAATGAGGACAATTGAAAAGAGAAAATTCCAAAGTACTAGATTAACTGAGACTCTATTGCTCTTGTGCAGTACATTTGTTGAGATATGTCTGTAAGTATTTTGGGTATAAAAGAAAAAGGCATATTGTAAATGAATGTGTCCTTCTGCATGTCTGAAAGGACAATCAGTGAAGCAAATATGGATTGCTAAAAATATTCTCATTTCTGGTATGTTTCTATACATAAAAATCAACCATCAAATGTTACTCTTTACAGCAAAAGAACACTTGATCTGGGTATTGATTAGGAGTCTTAGCACATGTAGGAAGAATGAAACTTTACCTAAGTTTATTAGAACTCTGAGAATTTAGGGTGGTTTTTGTCATGCTGTTGTGCTGCTGCTTTTGTTTAAAACAAACCCAAATCAAAACAAAAAGAACACAGTTATTTGAAACGGGTCAAACTTGGAAAAGAACATAAAGCTGGTGCTTCCCTTCTGATAAAAAGTACTATATCACAAAGTTTCCAGGTATCATTCAAAGGTTGGGTTTGGTGGTTTACTCCAATGCCAGAAGTTTTCATGGTCCGGATGGGGCTTTAAGCAACCTGGTCTTATGCAAAGTGTCACTGCCCAAGGCTGGTAATGATGGAACTAAAGGGTCTTTAAGGTCCCTTCCAACCCAAACCAAACCATGCTACTATGATTCTATGCCTTTCCACACCGGTAGGCTTTTTTCTCCCTTATAAGAAGGGAGAAACATACATTCCACCCATTTTATTTTGTGATTTCTTTTCCCATTTATTGGTGGATATGCACTATGCCTGTAAGTTAGTTACAGATGGTGACAGACCTGTGGCCAGGGGGAGATGTGCCTCATCATCCAAGATAACACAAGTCCAACAGAAGAGATCCTACTAGTTTCACCAATCCATACAGTAGTTGCTTTGTCATATAATCATAATCAGAGAAAGGTTTGGGTTGGGAGGGACCTCATACAGTTTTTTTGGGCTACCAGTGCACATTGCCAGGTCATGTTGAGCTTCTCATCCATTAGTATCTCCAATTTGCTCTCCTCAGGCCTGCTCTCAAATATTATGCATACACCTAAATCAATTCAGGTCTGCAGAATCCCCCACACAGGTAACAAATTAAAATTAGTTAGACAGCTCTTCATACAGCACACTGGCTCATCGAAGCTCTTTAACAGAATGAACATATTCTACCAAACTTTGCTAGTATAAATTCAATATGAAGGACGCTGGATAGTTAAATATAGAACACATGCAACAATTATGCCAAAAGGACAGAATAAATATCAGAGATACTTTATTATGGGGGAAGGTCAGGGTCTCAGAGGTTCACCAATTGTTATTGCTATCTTCAAAGCAGATAAGGACTTG
Organism: Oenanthe melanoleuca; assembly: GCF_029582105.1. NCBI lineage: Eukaryota > Metazoa > Chordata > Aves > Passeriformes > Muscicapidae > Oenanthe > Oenanthe melanoleuca. Next base: position 33,071,254 of record NC_079333.1, on the reverse strand, counting down.
AAGTAAGGAAAAAGCCCTTTTTAAGGGTTTAAGCTTCACTATATTCATCTGAGTTTGATTTTTACTTTCAAGAAACTGCAGGCATCCTTGAGAACCCGATAAACACTTCAGCCAACTTGTAAGTAAAGAAGACGAGTACAATCCTTAGGCACTTACTGGACATATAGTAGGTGACAACTGGTAATGACCATTCTGTTCCCTTGTTCTGTGCAATATGGTGCCCTGGAGAGAAACCCAAAGCAGTGCAGTGTGGCAGCTAAGAGCCCCAGAAGACCAAATGGTCCTGCCAATACACATTAGCTCACTTGCAGCTCCACAACAAAGCTAACTGGAACCAACTACAGACCCAGGAACAAGGGAGTAATCTGTACTCCGCAGACCAACATCATGACACTAAATCCTGTAGTAATCCACAGGTCTTAGTTATCATCCAGACAACTCCAGCTAAGTCGTATTAGTGGGACAACACTGCTTTTCAAAAGTAGAGTTACCATTGCAGAATGGCCAGCATTCATAGATTCTTTCTATCCAAAGAAATGTGTTTTTTTTTTTTAGTTGCCTCCTCAGAAAAACAAATTGATATGGACTTTATTTATTCTTCAGTCAGAGAACAGAAATCAAGGTAAAAATACTTATAATGGGAGAATGACTGCAAAACTATGGAATGTATCAGGTAGATATATACCTCCATATATCAGTATGGAGATATCAGGCTCTTAAGCTTTCTCTTTATCCTTTGCTTCTTTGTCTAACCTTTTCAGCTTAAGTTTCCCTACAAAACTGTTAATATTTTCTTTCTTCCAGAACTCACAAGAGTACAGCACCTTAAGCAAGAACAAAAGATTCTAGGTTGCAAGCTGAAAGGATCATTATCTTTTCTTCAAGAGCTCAGTAAATAATTCTAATTACATTATCTGACCCCAAGAGAATATGTCTAGTCCATTAGTTAGAGAAGGATGACTCTACCCTACTTTGGTTTTTTATTCCTTTTTTTTTTTTTTCTTTTTTTTTTATTCTGTACACACTCTTCCTAGTTCATAATAACTAGAATTTACAGCATGTGGGGTAAAAAATTTACATATTGATCCTGGCTCATGTAATTTCCTTCCAAGAGGAATTTTTTTTTAATTTCCACTAAGAAATCAGAATAAAGGGTATCACATTTACTAAAGCAGTCTTCAGATCTGAGTTTAAAATCACAGACTACAGAGCTAACACTAAACACCAATGACATGTATGCACCTTAGGGCACAGTTTCCTTATGTATAATGATACTCAGAGACATGATCCAATTTCTGTAGCGAATTCATGTACACTCTTAGACCCTTTCCTGACATTGTAAAGTAGTGTAAAACTACTTCTATATCTATTTCAAAAATAAAGAGATAAAACTTATCAGTGGAAGAAAATTCCTGTCTGTCTCTGGAAGCTGGAGGGGAACTAGCGCTTGTGAAAATGCCTGATGACGGTAACAGCCAATCCTAACTCCAAATTTGACACTTAGGTGGTTTCATAATGAAATTTCAAATATCTACTGAAAATACTACTTGATAAAACTTATGATGGGAGAAGGGGTTTGTAACTTACAAATGACACAGCAGAATTAGAAACAAATTTAATAATAACTTGAAATCCTAGGATTGATTTTGATTTAAAAATATGTGGAAATACTGATAAACCCAAGTGTATTTAACTAGAAGGCATTATCTGAAGTATTGAATCTAACTTATGCCTCTAATAAGAAGAGAATTATCTTTAGTTCTGAGGAAAATAAGTAAGGACTAAACTCACAATGCTACATTTATGAGAAAAAACCATCATCCTTCAAGCCTCTGAATCAATGGCATTAATCTACTGCAGTGAAATAAATCCAATAAAATATAAGCTTTTCTCCAATAATGCTGGCCTGGTGCCATCCCAGCTCTTCGTGTGCAACCTCCACCAGGTTTTCCTTTCATAGTCTACAAAGGTAGGATTAAAACCTCACCTGCATCCCGCTTCCTTTGTCTCCTGTTTACACTCTAAACAAGCTTTCCAGAGGAGAGTCTCCACCTTCTTGGCTCAGCTCAAACAGGGACTAGCCCTCACAGCAGCCCCCAGGCATACTCAGCATAAACATTGGATAACCAAACAGAGCAGTCTCTGGCCTTTCCTGGCTGCACTCGCCCTTGTGACAAGTCTTCAGAAGCGAGAGTTGAAAGGCAAACACCTCAACCCAGCACAAAGGCAGTGGGTGTGTGCAAAGACAGGAACTAAACTCCTGCACAGCATTTCCCTCAGCAGATTCACCTGGGCAGATGCTTTCCCCCCTTGCACTGGCAAACCAGTTTCAGTGTGCTGGCCCCAGGAGCCCAAAGGCTGGTGGATGGCTGAGCTAACAAGTCTTGTTGAAAAGCAGTGCTTGCTCAAGCCTAGTGCAGTGCTTCTGCAGCCTCACAACTCATATCAGCAACTGGAATGATTATCATCCCAGAGACTGAAATTAAAAAAAATAAACCTCTTATAAAATGTTCCTTATTTAAGCATGTGTACAATATAATGGACACTTGTAACAGTCCCATGGCACACCACCTTTGTTCAGCCCACAGCCTCCAAATCCCATAAGGTTTTGGAGGGGGACCTGAAATTGTACTGGTTATCCCCACACACTCCTTTGAATTTATCCCAGTATTTTGGGAGTAGAAAATAACCACTTATCCTTCCGAGTGAAAGTGATCTCTAGTGGATTCCTGCCTGAATGGCAGAAGGTGAAAGATGTGGAAGACCATCAGCAAAAGCCTGCCCATGAGGATCCAGCTCATTCCCTCTGGATCAGGGCAGTCCCATTCCTTTTCTCATTCCCATATCCAGGGACACACTAGCATAAGTCTTACTTCTTGTCCTCCCAAAGTTTTCATGAGAAAATAAGAAAGTATAAAGTAAATTCCTCTTTTGTACAGCAGGAGTCTAGGGATGGTTTTAGAGGTAAAAGTACCTGCTATAATGCAGTCAAGAATTTCAGACTACATCCAGGGAGGCTATAGGTCCTACCACCATGATCTGCAGGTGTCCCACCAGAGGACTTTGAGCTTTCTTTCACTTCCAGAACAGAGACCAGAGCTCAAATTGTCAGGGAATAAGCCAGATTCTGAATTTCAGAATATGTTATTGCCTGAAATTACTGTTTCCATACCCTGTTAGAGACACAACCTTGCTGAGATGTGAGACACAACCAGCACAGCCACAGAACTTTCATAAGACATTTACACTGCTTGTCCTTTGCTACTGCTTTAGTTACCCACATATTTTTTTTCAAACAGCCTCTTAATGAAACGCCAGCATATTAAAGGGTTTGCATAACAGTCACTGAATTTAAAACCCAAGTGACTGGCTACAACATCAGTAAAAATATTAGTAGAGCACTTCCTTATCATAAACAGCGTCTCTTTTTCCCTCTCCTGGTGTTTCATTTATGACTCTAAGTTCTATTTTTGAAGTTGTAAGTCAGAAACAGACTGCACTGTATAATTAGGAATGGAGAAGTCCTTGCAGCCTTTAGACTCTTAGAAGAAAATATATTTAGAAGCTTGAATATGTTCCTATTCACACAGTTTCAATAGAGGATGCATCAGCATTTCCTTTTTTTTAAATCTCTCTCTTTTTTTTTCCTAAAGGCCTTAAACTCAGCTGTAAGACTACACTCCAGACACAAAATTGGCTAAAAAAGCAGTTTATTTATTGTTCAAAGGACTTTGGATCCTTTCTGCATTCTACTTGGTTTCTGAGAACTTCCTGGACAAAGCTGGGACTCTCTCTGAGTTTACCCTTTCTGCCATCCTAAAGAGATTATTTTGTCCTTTTGGGTGGAATGTCTTTGGAATGCCTTTAACACAGGGTGTCTGTTTTTGGGAGTATATATATGTGTGTATATATATATATATACACACACACACACCTCTTGGCTGAATATACTCCCCAAACTAATATCTGGAATCTGACCCCAAAGACACATCATATTACATCAAAACTGGCACAGTGAAATCCCATGCACAGATATCCAAGCCAGCTCAGACACTGACAGAGTAGATCTAGAGTAGAAATCCAGCCAAATCAACATCTTCCACATATCTACAGCCAATTACCACAGGTAAATGGCAATATTAATGCAGCTCTGCAATGCTGAGCTCATTTAGCACTACCTTGAGCTCCTGCACATCCTGACATGCAGTGAATGATTTCAAGAGGGGACCATTAGTGGCTCCCAAAAGGAACAGAAATAGAAAAGAGAGCAGTCACAAACTTTTAGTGCACAACCCTGTGCAGAAGATGAAAACCTTGGCCCCTGATAGCAGGATTGCTGCAGGCACACACCAAGGCAGCAAGGCAAAACAGCCAGCAAGGAGAGCTGCACTGCAGCTGCCCTGCTGAACCTTCTGACCACATCCCTACCAAACACCAGTGGTTCACACAGAGATCCAGCCCTTGGCCTAAAGGAAACAGTGCTGCCCCTATGGCCACAATGATCCCACTATAGGGAAGCTCAGAGCTAAAATGTCTGGAATAATGTGTTTGCCCATCTAAAAGAAAAAAGCTACATGGACTGATAAATCTGACAGGACTTCATCTAGCCTGGGGTTTCTTTCCAATTGTGGCCTTTAGCAGATGGTAAAGGAAAAATATTAACACAATTTTTTACCCAGAATACATTTTCAGCTGCTGGACTTTCCTGAGCCAAAAATACATTTTTCTTTTTTCCATTTAATATCCCTGGATAATTTTTTAATACAAATGTAACCTTTTTCAGAACTCATATAAACTCAACATCTGCAGTGTTTTTTATCAATGAATCTCACAGCTTTTCCACCAGTTAAAAAAAATTCTCCTTGTGGTTATTTGAACCTGCTGTTTATTAGTTTCATTTGATGTCCCCAAATCTTTTTGTTAGGAGAGGAAACATAGGTTCCCTGGTCATCATATTCTCCTACATATGACACCTGATTTTCCATCCTAAAAGGCCTTGCTAGACAAGCTCTTCAAGCCAAAGGCATATAGCTGAACTACTGGTAACATTGATTTAATTTCAGAGGTGGAAACACCACCCCCATCTTTCCATATATCTGAATGCCTCTTGGCTGTAACACCTACAGATTTACAACTGAACTCTGAAATAAAATGGAAAGTTAAGGTCAATTTTTTTTAAGATCCTTTTTTCTTGACAAAAATGACACTGGTTTATGCTGAACAAATTTGCCAGCTATAAGCAAAAAAAAAAAAAATCTAATAAGCTCTGAATGAAAACAAAATTGAATAAACTAAAAGATTAGGCAGTCAGAGAAACAAAAATCAAAACAATCTGCTGTCTCCTATGTCATCTCAGAAAAACACTTTCACTACCTCTGTTTCCATCACTGAACCTGTTGCACTTTGTATTATGTAATGCTCTCCTTAAAATTGCAGCTTCAGTACCCCATTACTCATTCTCAATAGGGGAACATCCTCAAGAGCAGGATGGTAGAAACTCTGCCTGCTGCTTTGACTTGATGAAATCTTTACATGCATTACAGAAATTGACAACAGCACATAGTGACAGGCCAGGGGGTAATGGCTTTAAACTGAAAGAGGGTAGATTTAGATGAAATATTGAGAAGACCCTTTGGAGACACCCTTTACTGTAAGGGTGGTGAGCTGCAGGTTGCCCAGAGAAAATGTGGATGCCCCAACCCCTGGAAGAGTTCAAGGCCAGGTTGGATTGAGCTCTGAGCAACCTGGTCTAGTGAAAGTGTCCCTGCCCATGGCAGGGGGTTGGAACTAGAGGATCTTTGGACCTTCCAACCCAAACCATTCAATGATTCTATGTGATGAACTCTATCAACCATAGTCATGTATGCAGGTCCACGTAAGATTGCTGCTGAGCAGCCCTCAGGGCATCCAAAAAGACAAGCCTCTACCTGGTTTTCAAAACACCACACTCACTGCAAGGTTGCTCTGGCCTAAGCAACCTTTACTTGTCTTTGAGGAAGTGAAAGAACCTTGAGAGGAAAGAAAAAAATACATTGATTTCACAGCCCCTACAGTTTAGAAGTCTGACAACTCCTCTGGAAGCTGGAGCCTCACGCTCCCCAGAGAGAGGACAGTGAATGCAGGTTCCTCCAGAAGGTGGTTTTGCCACCACAGTTGTGAACAAAGGCAGCCCTGATTTGCTCTTTCCCTTTGGCATTTAAAAGCAATTTGGATCTAATTTTGTACCAAAAATATGTTTGCTCAGCTTCAGTATAATATTCTTACGTCTTCTTAGACCTGGAATTTTAAGATAGCAAAAATTATGCAGTGATGCAGCCCAACATTCCATTGAGAAATGATGGCAAGGGCAATGGAGACTTAAAAAATAATTTATTTAAATTATTACTAGCCAAAGAAAGAAACAGTGTAATTTAAATATGTTGACACATGCACTGGGAACATTTAAAAATGTACTGCTGCCAAATGCACCAATTTTTTTTTTTTTAATTACTGATTTAAGAAAAAAAACAAAAAAACCCCAAAAACCAGAAAACCAACCACTTGGTAAGGAGATTCAAGGCAATTTTTAGTTGCAGGAATGAATTTGTTACCTAAATGTCAAAACTAATACCATACAATGAGCATTCATATAATTTAAGAACCTTCAGCTTCAAATAATAATAATTCTTATAAAAATGATAATAATAATGATAGTGTCACATTATTGATTTCTAAATCAATATTAATTTTGAAATTTGGTACAATATTGACTCGGTATTATTTCAAATCTACTCATAGAGACAGAACGCAAGATGGTCAATAATATTCAGGTGCTAAAAATGTCAGTAAATTCTAAATCAGCTCCAAATGTAATTCTCTAAATCCTCACCTTTGGAAAAAGAAAACCAACCCATGCAGATAAAATTTCTCATATATCACTTGAAGGCTGAGCAAACAACAGCACTAAAAAGAAGTGCCATTCTTTCTGTGTCTGATAAAAGCCAGAGAGGTTTAAAATGTTTCATGGACAAGCCCCAAGCAGTGCAAGGAGAGAAGCAAAAGCCCGCTCAGTCTGATGCCTCCTAGAAGAGCTGCATCTCCTTATGAACACTTTGAGCATGGGAGTAGTTATTAACTAATAGCAGCTCATCTCACAGGGTGTAGCTCCATGGGCTTGAGGGAGGAGCAGCTGACACCCATTCAATTTGCACACAGACTCAAGCATAAACGTACAGAACAAAAGTCAAGTTTAAGTATATCAACAATAGGAGGACCTCTTCTTCCATATTTTATTTTCCTTTATCACAAATATCCTGAAAGCAGAATGATATCCTGACAGTGTATAATAATTTTGGAGGTACAGATGTTCTAAATAATTTATAATGAAATTATTTTCTGTGCCATCAAGCTCTCAGTTATTGCTTGGCCAGAATAACTCAACGCAAATTAACTCTCTTGCTAGGTAAGCCACACCTGTGGTAATTTTGTACAGAGTTTATGATCTTACACTTCCCGCATTATTCATTTTAAAATGTTCTCTGCATAATTAGTATCTTCTTCAAACAGAGTTTGGGACTGCAATACACAAACATACGTCAAGGTAAAGCTGCTGTGTTGGAAATCAACCAGACACACAAGTATAAAAGACAAATCAAAACAATTGTCCAAACATAGAAGACCATTCTGCAGAACCAATTCCCACCTCAACTGAGGTTGGAATTTGCAAAAGATTTGCAGCAGTGCAGCACAGATAAGGGCGCAAGGCAACTCAGGGCAGCAGCTCCACCAGGTAACGCCTGCAGACACTGCCCAAATGCCCAGCCAGACACTGCCCAAATGCCCAGCAACCACTGCCCAAATGCCCAGCCAGACACTGCCCAAATGCCCAGCAGACACTGCCCAAATGCCCAGGAACCACGGCCCAAATGCCCAGCAACCACTGCCCAAATGCCCAGCAGACACTGCCCAAATGCCCAGCAACCACTGCCCAAATGCCCAGCCAGACACTGTCCAGCCAGCAGCCCCGGCCAGCCCAAAGTTTTGTTTAAATGTCTCTGCTCCATGGTGAGCTCATGGCAGCAAGGGGATGGCTGAGGAAGCAGACAGGGAAGCATGGGCAGGAGAGGGCAGGAAGGGGAAGGCATGCAAAGGGTGGGCAGGATGCTAGGATTGGTGGGGGCTCCACAAGCATTCTCTTAAATAGGCTCAAACTTGCATCAAATTTTCTTTATTATCCTCTTGCAAGATCTATAGGAACTAATCTTTACCTTTTCTATCCGCCCCCCATCCAATATATTTTCCCACCCTGCATTTCTTCTCCATCTATATTTCTCATCCAGCTCACTGTTGGTATCCTTCGCTCTTACCACATTTTTCCATTCCTCTGTCCGTTCTCTAACTCCCAGGTTATCCTCAGTCTCTCTGTGTCTCGTCTCCTGCCACTGCCATGAACGATGCTCTCCTTCAGAAACTACTCCTGCTAGCACCCGAGTGCTGGAACTCCCAGTACATCCAGCCCCTGCTGCTGGCTCGGCTCGATCCGGGTGCCTCTGGCAGCCTCTAATGGAGGCCAAAGGGAAAATTGCTGCTCACAGGACAAGGAGTCACATGTGCCGTCAACAGCCGAGGCCGGAGTGGAACGGTGGAGAGGCGAAGGATGAGCAGAAGGAGGTGTAGGTAGCTGTGGGGTGTTGTGAGAGGAAGGTGTTGGGATAAAGGAAAGGGAAAGAAAACAAATCTCTGTAAAGCCTGGGATGATTGAGGGCATCAGGAAGCAGCCAAACTCCTCCCAGCTGCAGGGCTGCTTGGCAGGTACTGCACAGTGCCGCGGGCCAGGCGCTGTAGGTGTGGTAGGGGCAGGACAGCTCCGGCTCCCAGCCCTGACTTACCCTCGCAGCCCTTCGGTCCGGCTGTCCCCAGTGCCACAGGGCTGCCAGGCAATGCCAGGGAATGCCAGGCCCAGAGCCAGGAATGGCAGCAGCCTGGCACAGGCTGTGCCACGTCCAGCCAGCTGACTTGGGACCGAGGTGTGCTGTGCCTGCTGAAGGCACTGACTGCTCAGCTGTTCCTCAACCCAAGTTAAAATCCTCCCAGCTGACACCAGCAGTGTCTGCAGCGCGTTCAGGTTTGTGCAGGAAAACCAGTTACAACAGATAACCCAGCAGGCAATCCCAGGTTCAGGATTTTTACAAGTACTTTTCATCTGGGCCTCTCAAAGGGCTTTGCAAATATGAACTCGTTTTAGCTTCACAACAACCCCCGTGAGGCAAAGATAATGATCACTGTATCCATTTTACAAATGGGGAAACTTGAGCACAAAAGAAGAAAAGTGTTGCCAAAGATCAGGCCCAGCAAGTTGAGCACAAAACGAAGCAGCACTGCCATCCCTGTGCTTGCACTGACAAGCAGAAAACCCTCCCTCCTGCTTTGGTGTGCTTGGAACAGCTATTCCCAACATAGGTGCAGCCTTAAAACGAATGGAGGAGGAGAAAACACGTTGTTCAAGTTCTGTAGGAAACTCCACCAGCTTCAGAGCATCAGTACCATTAGGTGCATACAACACAGCTGCAACTCAGAGTAGAGTGCAAATAGATTCCTCACAGAGAAACCACCAAAGATTGTTGGTGTTACTGTGATTTGGAGTAACACACAGGATGTGAGCAGCACATTGAGACAAAGTTTTCCTACACCTTGCAAGTTTTAGTATCAAACACCCAAGTCATGCTCTAACAGCTGCAATGAAAGTGGAGTAAGGAATGTAACAACGATGATGTACTGCCAGAAAATAGGCTTGGCTAAAGTCTTGGCCAAATTCTTTATCCAAACCACAGCCAGGAGTTTTGACAGAGTATGAACTGTCTCCCCATGTACTGGTGGTTTTGGCTGTCAGAAACAAAATGTTGACCAAGTTTTTTCTTAGCAGTTTTAAAATCAGATCTTCACTGCATAAAAGAAACTTTTTTTTTTTTTTAACGGTCACTTAAAGTAAGTTTCTTTTTTCATCTAAAATCTTGTTTTCAGGTTTCATGGAAACTGAAAGAAATTAAAAATTCAATAGCACCCCAAAGGGTTACACCTGTTGAGTACAGGAAGAGACATGAAATATTTTTTCCTTGACTAATACTAGAATCCACAGAACGCTGATGATTTCTACGGTATGCAACCACAGAAAGCTTCTTACTCCAACCAATTGTCACTGAGCTATTCAAACTTGTAACTGCAGTATCAGTGCAAACATGTTGATGAAATAATCACTTGGATTTGGCTGCATGGTGCTGTTCTGCTACTGCAGCACTCTGGGGTGACTGTAATTCAGGCAGGATGGGTAATAATGGAACTCTCTGGAGAGAGACCTGAATTCCCAGTGCAATGGGCATTACATAAGCTAGAGTCCTAGCACCATGCTAATTTGTTTAAGAGTTAGTCACAAGAAGTGGAATTCAATTAGTGGAAAACAGCTCAAAAATGTACGGGGGAAGGTACTGATGCTTTGTGTTACAAAAGAAAACTATAAAAATGTCCATCACTGATGTCTATAAAGAGGTTCCTAAAATTCATCAGTTTCAAATACCACAATCCAGAGAAGTACCTTTTATTACTCACTAACTTCTATTCTCTTTGCCTGACAGTTTAGCTGTTAAAACATTGTTTTACTTTCCTTGTATCTCATGAAAGAATTTTTACAGCCTGCCACCTTATTTTCAAAATAGGAAAAGCATAATATAAAGAAAAATAAATAATACAGTATAAAGCAATTCAGAGACACACTGGGGATCTGCAATAGTGAACAAAGAATGCAAACTTCAGATAGGGAAAATAGAGTTAAGAAGGATTCAGCCAAAGAAAAATGAAATGGTGCAGGCAACAGAGAAAAAAATTACGTGATCAAATGTTCATTTGATGATAAAACATACAAGTTGTTAACTGAAAATGTGAGCCATGGTAAGACATGTTCAACTTTGAAAATAACATATGAAAATCAGATTTGGATTTTGTGCCCTGCCTTTTTCATGTAGATCACCCATGGCAATTCTTTTTTTTTCAATTCCATGGTAGGTCAAAAAGGATACACACAGTTACACAGACAAGCAGAGTTAATAAGATCAAACTTCCTAACACAAACCAGGACAGAGTGAACAGTCAATAATTCATGATCTAATTTATGACTGTCTGCAAAGCAAGCATGTTTTGCCTAATAGGGTGAATGCCTCTTTATTAACTTACTGCTAAATTATGTACTGAACTAATAGCATTGTCAGAGGCCTGTAAACAGTGCAGATATGAATCAGTGTTTTGTGGCAGCACCACAATTATAACAACATCCTGAACAAGCCGTGTGCCATTGCACCGCGCACAGACCTGGTACCGATAGGCTTAGTACAAGATCAGAAGTTCACAGGGACTTAGGCAGCTAATCACAAAGCAGACACACTTCTGTTTGATACCTAAGGATGGTGGAATAAAGCCAGTTCCCAAACTGTATTAGAGGCACATGACACGCTTGTAAAGAACATGATCTCTCCTGGGAAGGGCTCTTCGTGTTAATCTGAAAAGGCCCCACAGCATCATTCTCAATTCAATTTTTAGCAAGCAATCTAGAGCTATAAATGGACACCAATGGGCAACAACTGTGTGCCTGCTGCTGGAAAGATCTGGGCTTCAGACTTTTTCTCACAGAAAAGCACAGCCCATGGCTGTCTGTTATATAACCATCTCTCAGGTGGGGACTCACTTCTGCTTCCTCTCCTCCCTTTCTTCTTTCCTTTGAGTTTCTCAGGTAAACTGCACACAATACCAGTGTTTTTCAATTCCAGTTTCAATCTTTAAATTAATAGCATGATGTCACAGTTTCTCCAGTTCCATTTTAGTGAAACACAGACTTATTTTAGATTTTTGATCAGAAAACAATCTTTTTTCTCCCCCTACAAATATCCACAAGAAAGGATCTTCAGAGTTCCTCTCTTGCTACATATAGCTAGCTAAATTTATAATCTTTGACACTTTACAGCAGGTTAGTTGACAACTGAAAAGAACACCAATCTAATTTTTTTAGAGCCTTTGCTGGTAGGCATTTAACTGAAGCCTTTAAGGCACAGAAACATGAGAGAAGGAATCACTACTCTATTCCAAGCTTTCTCCCTGATTTACTGGATGACTGAAGGCAAGTTATTTTGCTTCTTGTCTCCTGCCATGAGCGCATGTATAACGTTCCTTCCCTCACACCAAATCGCTTTGAGAGCTGAGGGTGGAAGGGAAATCCAATGGGAAAAACTGACAGGGTGATGGTAGAGCAACACAGAATGCCTAAAAAATGCTGCAGATTTACAATGCTAAACCTCCTAGCAATCAGTAATTGAAGAAAAGGAAAGATACATTAACTAAGGAAAGATGAAAAATGCACAGCCTTAGAAATTTTAACCTATGATATTCACCTAGCTGGGGATATCAGTGCTGCTTCTGATTAGTCTGCCAAAGGTAACTCTCAATTGATCTGATTTTCTCAACATGTTTAAGCTCTCCTTACAAATGCCCACACTCTTAAGGAAAAACAATTGATAGGTTCAAAAATGGGAAGAGACTGGAAAACAGTCTTTCCTAGAAGAAAGAATGAATGAAACAGCCACAGGTCTGGGCAGCTAACCAGGGCAATGTGCATCCTCCCAGGGACAACCAATTTCTTCCCTTGGACTCAGCCCTCCCTCCATCAACCCTCTTTTCTCTTGAGTACAGAGTAGGCTTAAATACTAAAATAACCATTAACCCTTGAAAATCAAGCCCAAGATTGTCTAAATCTATCTCACAGTCCTGTGAATTAACTTGTTCATATTCCATCACATATACAATAACTGACTTTTGTATCACAGGTTCAGTAAGATTCCTGTAACCAAGTGATTGGTAGAAAATGTAAGACTTGAATTCTTGTTCTATACAATATGCTTTTATTTATTTTTTAGATTCTCAAGACCTCCTGAAACTTTCATTTTCAAACCTATCTTTCAAGAAGGAAAAGTGTATTTTTGATAGCAATATATGAGGAACTCATATGACCCTTTCATTCCTGTAGAGCAAGAAAGATTTTTGAGAAAGCTATCTCTACCATAAAATCAAATTTAGACTGTGAGAAACTATAATCAGCAAGAGTGATTCTTGACTCAAAAAGCTTTGATTTATGATTGTTAAAAATGCATTATTATTTTGTGAGTCTGTGCTCTTTTAAACTTAACCATAATTGAAAACTTCGTGTTATTCTTTTAGGTTTTTTTTTTCCCCCAATCAAGTTCTGCCACTAAACTGTGCTTCAAGTTCCATAAGCTGATCACTCTTATTCTCACAGAATGATGAATGGTTTTATATGCTGCCTTTTAGAACCCAGAGGTTCACGTATGATAGATAAGCCAAAAGAAGTAACCACTGAATATTATATTGAAGTTCTTTGCTTTATGTAGGCAATTGAAACAAACACTGGTTGTTTTTTTTTTCTCTGACACAAACACAAATAAAACAGGCACTGAGCCATAATTACTATAATCCTCTTTCTTACAGAGAAGAAAAGAAGTCTAAATTCAGAGCTTCTTTACTAAAAAGTAGATGTTTGTCCACAGACAACCAACATTAATGAGATAGAAGCAGAAGTTTTTATGCATCAAAAGTACTAAATCGAACTGTTGAGAGAAATTCTCCCTCAAGTCAGTGGGAATGACTGCTACTTTCAGAGGGTTTATATTCTCTGTCTATCCCTGACTTGAAACTGAAATCTTCAGGGAAACATGGCATGAAGCATTCAGAGAAAAACATCTCCATTTAGTTCCAAGGTTATTATGGTCACATTTAGCTAAATAATTGCATCTAAAATAGTTCTTAAAATTCCATCAAGTTATAAATTTTATACTATTTACTATATATGAAATTATTTTCTGTATATTATATGGACTGCATAAAAGATTTCACAGCTTTATTTTGAAAGATGAGGAGTTAGTGTACTGACCTAAATATCTTCTAAAATCTGAGTTGTGCAGTGTGATGGCTCTTACACTAGTTCTACATGTCAGGGCATTTCAGGGGGTGTAAGTAGCACATAAAAATATCCATTAGTACTTCCTTGAGGAGACACTGGAGGGGGTGCTGATCACCTCTCTCTGGTGACCAGCAATAGGATGTGGGGAAAAGGAATGAAGCTGCTCTGGGTAAATTCAGACTAGACACGAGGAAAAGATTCTTCATTCAGAGCATGGTCTGTCCCTGGAAGAGGCTTCTCAGTGAATTGGTTGTGGCACCACATCTGGCAGAGCTCAAGGAGCAGCTGGACAATGCTCTCAGTCACATGGTTTAATTTTAGTATGAAATAAGCAGGGAGTTGCATTGGGAGGACACAACTATCCTTATGGTTCCCTTCCAACTTGAAGTATCCTGTGGTTCAATGCTCCTCTGATTTTTGAAAGTTCAGGAAGTCACTCAAAAAGGGGAATTTTTTTTTAAGATGAGTGAAGTCTAAAGTGGCTGATAATTGCTATTTTTCAAGCAGAGATATGGGTCATGAAGTGATGCAAACCTGCACTATGCACTGTACCTACAGTCAATGAAAGTAGCGTTCTCCACTAAAGGAAAACCCTAGGAATTTAACCACCTTTGTTTCAGGCTCACACACAGGTTTGATTCACAAGAGTAATCTGCAGATTTGAAGAACAACTCAGGCTGGAAAGGACCATTGGAGGTTATCTAGTCCAATCTCCTGCCCAAAGCAGGACCAATTTGAAAGTTCAATCGTATAGCTTAGGACTTCACCAAGGTGAATTTTGAACCTCTAAGAGGAGAGATTCCATAATCTCATAGAATCACCACTTACATTAAAGAGATCTTTTTTGTCCTCAGACACAACTGGAATTTCCCTTATTGAAACATGTGTCTGCTGCCCCCAATCCTTTCTTTGTGCATCTCTGCTCACCTTGATGCTGGTCTTCAGTGCTGCCAGAGCACACTGCTGGCTCGGGCCAAATTAAAGAATCACAGTGTCACTTAAGTTGGAAAGCACCTCTTGGGATCCCACCATCAAACCCTCTCCACTGAAGCAAGTTTACTTGCTTCAGGTTGTCCAGGAACATGTTTAGTCAGGTTTTAAATATCTCCAAGAATGGACACTCCACAATTTCTCTGAGTTACTTGTGCCCACAAAAAAGTTTCCTGATGATAAGATGAATTTTCTGTGCTTGTTGTCCACTGCTTCTTGCCCTGTTACTGGGCACTACAGGTAAAAGTCTGGCTTCTTTATCTTCACTCCCTCCCATCAGATGTTTACACCTGATATTTATGTACTTATAACTATACATCTACCACTGGAGAGTTAAGCCTTCCCAGATGCAGTAGGCTGCATCTGCTTTTGTTGGACTTGAAGTGAAACTTCAGTTGACCTACTCCACCCCTATCAATCCATACATTAATGTCAAATATTCCCGAGGGTCTGGAGCATGAAGTCAATTTCTTACAGGTCGCTTTCATAGTCTTGCTGTTTGAAGAACTTCTCTCAGCTAACTTAGATCAAAGGGACGTCATGTAAAATGCAGTGGAAGTGATTTTACAGGCTTTTATGATTAAAAGCAGACTAGATACAGAAGCCAGTTCAGACAGCCCACACTGCTATATAATGTAGAGTATCTGCAGGCAGAGTAGGAAAGAAAAGCAGACAAAAAAGTGTATTTTTTTCATTCTATAAACACCAATTTCTCATTCTCAGGTAATTAAAACCTGGGCTTTTGCTAAGAAACTTATACTATCTCTACTCTTAGTAGTTGTTACTGCATGTTGTTAAGTTTTTGGTCCTGTAGAGTGGCTCTAGCTGATAAAATCTTTGTTATGAAAAATTCATTATCCTCTAAGTCAGTGGAGACTGCTCCAGGATATGGTTCTTCAGTGGCATATCCGTAATGGCCACTGATAACTACATTTTCAGGTGTTCCTAAAAAGTGGTAGGATTGTGACTTTGCAGCAAAGTGAAGTCCATTTGCCAATAAAACAAGGAAAGGAAGAATCTTTTTAAAATTGGAGAGTAGGAAGAATGGCCATGCCAAATATATGCTTAAAACATTATACAAGTCTTAATATCTATACCTGTACTGCTAAACTTTTATTACAAAACAAAAAGTTTGCCACATCTAATCTTAAAATGGATTAATGAATTGCCTTTGTATGCTACTTTTTGTGGGTTTAGAAGATCTTTCAAAGATGTTTACAACACAGACGTAATAATGAGTTAAATTTACAGTAGTTATTTAATACAGAGATGAGTTATGAAATATTTGATTTCTTACAAAGATAGCAAAATACTGCTATCACCTCTGTCTTCTTAATATTTTTAACTAAAAGAGCTTTCATTTGTAATTAAAAATTCTACCAAATAGGTACTAAAAATTCTACTAAAAAGGTCACTGCTTTTTGCAATGAATTCTTTCTTTTTAGGAGAAAGGCAGTTTCAGCTTTATGTTATTTATCATGTCTAATTCTATACCACCATTTCCAAATACTGCTGTTACTTTATGCTGTGTTTTCCATGAAGCTCATGTGGCCTAATGCAGACATTTACAGTACAGATCAATACAACTGGTCTAGGCAAAGAAACTCCTTTTCATTTGGGTCACCAATGAAAATACAGGCTCTTTTATTCTTCTCTTCTATTTTAGGCATTGACTTTAGGATGAAGTAAATCACAACCTAGAAATGCTAAGGTTTTTCTTCACTATTGAGAGACTAGCTTGGGGGTAGATAGCTGCATTTTAGTCACAGTTACGTGATATTAGCCCAATTCCTTTTATCAGCAATCTTAGTTAAATCTAAATTCTTCAGGCACTGCTAATCACCATGACTCCTCATCGCTATCATAGTAAAAAAAAAAAAAAAAATACATTTCCAAAATCAAATTACTAATGCAGCATAAGAAATACCCCAAACTTTCCCTTTCAACTGGCCAACTCCCCTTACTTTTAGCATTGAATTAAAGGAAAAGGCTTCAGGAAAAAATGTTGCTACCATCTGGTACATTTTATGAATTTTATGCCATCTGTTTTCGTCAAAGGCTCTCAGAGCCGATTTCAGTGCTGAGACAATGAAAGCATCAGAATTTCATCCCAAGTTTCTCTAGTTAACTTAGCTTTTTGGAGCATTAGCAGGGTGCACAACCAACAGTAAGGTGGCAGCCTCTGGAATAGATGGAAGCCTTTCTGCATTCAGTCCATAAGGAAAGACAAGCACAAGGATTTCTGTGGTTCCTCTTGTCTAAGGGAGATGCTGCCATGTATTTGAGAACCCCATCAAGGGATCTGTATGTTTGTTTGGGGATCTAAAGCAACAGACCACTCTGGAGATGACTCAGAACGTACAGCACACCCATCACATCCTCATGGAATAAAATAATATTTGAAAACAGTGGTAAACACATCTCACTACTGCAGCCAAATAACAGGAAGCATCTACAAATAGCTATGACTATTTAGCAATGGCTTTGTAGTTTGGGAAGTCTTGATAGCCTAATGTATAAGACCAATGTGTAGTTCTTCAGCCATGAACACACAAAGGCCAGACAGAGAAACTTGCATGCTGATATTCAGGATTCCTCCTGCTGCCCCCATCTTACCTTTTGCACTGAAGTAAATACCTGGTACTAAGAAGGGGGTGGCACCACCAAATGCCCTCTATTATATAGGATTTAACTACCCTTATTCAGTTGCTCTAAGGTTCTTCAATCAGCTGTCTTAGCAGAGACTCCAGTCATGTCATTTACTTCCCCTGACCCATGAAAGATTCAGTTGGCATGTGGCTCCCAGAGAACAATTATAATAATTATGCATTTTGTTTCCAAACACATGTAATAATTTTGGTTTTACCTGAGTCTTCCATCCTCTGCTGCAGCTCCTCCTGGTATAATCTTAGTAATGAATATCCCAGGATCATCCCCAATGTGTGGGTTATCTGTTCCTCCAGCAATACTGAACCCCAGGCCAGAATTTCCCTGGAAAAATAGTAAAACGTAAATTCATCACTCAGATGCTAGATTTCTACAGAATTCATTGCACTGCATGAACAAAGTATCCTGGCTTCTTAAAGAAAGCACTTGATTTGGCAACTCCATACTTGAAGGCAGGTGACTCAGTCAGAAAAAATTAATTGTCAGTTAAAGAACAGAGGCTGTGAACAGAAAGATTTCCTGGAGTTAATGACAGAGTTAATGGATACTCCTACAGAAACAGGATTTGACCTAAATTTGTTTTCAAAAGCAGTCACATAAATTAGCATCTGAACTCCAATATTAATTCATCCAAGTCAATGAGAGCTAGAGGCTAAAAACATTTCAGAGCTTTGAAAAAAGACTTTCAAAATGACTGTCATTTATAAACAGAAAAAATGAAAAATATTTAACTCTGAAGTATTTTACTACACTGGTTTCTGTTCACACCAGTTTCTGTTGAAGACTGACATGCTTTAAAAAAACAAACAAAAAAAATCCACAAAACAAGAGTACTTCTTTCATCCTACTGATCTGCTAGGACAAAATGTTTGAAAGACATTACAAGACTCTACTGAATAATCTCACTTATGGTTCCTAATATTCATAAGAATACCATGAAAGATAAACAGGTATATACACACATACGTACTCTTGCAAATTAAGTCACTGTTTTCCACACACATTTCAAAATCACAATTCTAATTATTTTTTGAAAGTATATATTGATTATGATTTTCTATATAAGTCAACCTTAAGTACATGTTTTTGTTTTGTTTTTTTTTTCCATGTGAATTAACTTTTTTTCCCAAGGGATTCTTTCTAATTTACAGAAAGGTAGATGCAGTTTAAGAACCCTGTATGCATAGGAGTGTCATAAAATTCAATGTAAAGGAGTGTCATAAAATTCAATGCAATGCTTGTATCTTTAATGGTCTCTAAGCCAAAAGTATTTTCCGCTAGGTATTCAGACTTAACACAGCGATCTAACTACATATATCTTGCAGAATATGTACTGAAAATGAAGTATATTAGGATACTAAAATACTGTTCTTTCACCAGCTTCTCAGACTCTTAGGAGTTTGTTCTTTTTACTGCTGCTTGTGGTCACGTATCTAGTTCTGTTCTATTGAAAAAATTTATTAATAAAAATGGCACCTCCATACATTTATTTTCTAAGTAATTTAAATCAAATGTCACTTCTGCATTTTTCAACTGTACTTCATTCAATGTGATGCATTTTGTGTGAAAGCCTTCGTGTAGCCTGCCTGCAGCACGTCAGATTCAGAATGCTGCTATCAGTATTCTGCATTCACAAGAAATGCAGTTCTTGTTACCCAAGAGATGTACACAAAATGTGCAGCTCTGCAATCAGCATATAATTGTGAACTAATTTATAATCCAATGAAATGGATTTAGGACTGCACATATGGTAATGCTTCTCAGCCAGCTATAATATGGAAATCATTATAGTATTGAAACACTCTGTATATATTTTCTGTAGTTAGCAAACACCTCCAGGCCAGCATTATAAATCTTTGATTCAAACTCCTTTTCATCATTAGGATCATCTCAGATTCAGGTTATTCGCCCAATATTTTAACACGTCTCATTATACAGCACATTTTACAGTAACATGCACTCTCTAAGTACTTTAGAAGTATTTTCCTGAGATCCTTTCTATGTGTCATATTATTAATTAAGCTAACTGTCCAACACATAGGAAAGAAAAAAAAACCTACTTATACATACTTCAGGAAGCCTGGAACAAAAACCCTAAAACAGTAGTAAAACCAAGGGCAAATTTCTAGAAATTTTGCGTAATACCTGATTTGCAATCAAAAACAATCCCAACAAACCTCTAAAAATAAAATTTTTGTGTTTATTCTTAATTTGAAAGAGATTTAAAACATATGCAACAATCTGTGTTTCTAGAAAGAGGTAGATTTCCAAATCTCCAAATCCTGGTTTTGATAGGTAAAGGCAAAGAGGAGGGTAACAAGGCTCAAATCAGGGCATAATTATTAGCACAAGACACAGACAGCCACACTGTAATTCAAAAAAATGTGTCTGAAGAGCTTTATGCCTGTTATGTGTGGCGTGCTTAGCTACAGTTCATCACATAAAATGCGTTAGATTTTTTAGGAGGAAATAATTTCTACACTCTTCTCCTCCCACTGTATCTTTCTCCATTAACATTTTAGAGCTAAAAAATGCCAGCAATGCTGGCTGTAAGCAGTGATGTGGTAACATTGCTACACACTTCTCAGGAGAATTAGTGCTATCCTTGACATTTATCCATAAATGTGCATCTGTTATACTGCAAGGCTGTTCTGATTCTGCCCCTTAGGAGCAACGTTTTAAATGCACAGGGCAGCACTCCTCACTGGCACTTCTGTATCCAGACAATTTCAAGCGATTATTCTAGCTGCAGTCCTTGACTTGATCAACAGGATCAACAAGCTGTAAGGCACGAGCTGCCTCAACAAATAGGTGCATCCCTGCAAGGCTTTACTGCACCAGAAACTCGCTGCAAAACTTGACAGCAATTACACCTCTTTTTCCCTACTATAGTTTATGAAGGGTCGGCTTGCCTACATGGAAAAATCTTCTTTGTACCTCAGATCAAAGCCTCAAGGCTAAAAGCATAGCTACAATCACTCATGGCTTTTTGAGAGCCTTGGTTTGAAAAACACTGCAATAGGAACATTCAGTTCAAAGCTACTGCATTTCAGTTCTGAGCAGCTATATGATGTGCAGATGTCTCCTCATGCCTTGTGCTCCATGCTCTGCGTTCAGGATGCAGGTCCACCAGCACACTGTGGCTGTACTAAAATCTCATTGCCCTTGCCAAGCTGTAATTCCAAGTTCCAGTAACTACTGTTTACTATTGCAATGCCTCCTGAACATTTCCACAAGGCTTGGTTCCCCACCCTTTAGTTTTTGCACCTCCTTTGTCCCCATTCCAGAAAAACAAAAGCGCATGGTAATTATCTTCACAGCTTTTCTTGGCGTATCTGTCTCCCTCCCATTTCATGTTAACCAATGAAAATTCCATCCCTCAGCCCAAAACAACAACTGAACCATCACTTAGCCATGGCATTTCCCAAGGTGGAACGTTCATGCTTTCTCTCGTGCTGATTCATGTTTGGGAGTGGTTCCCCATAAATATCTGTCAAGTTAATTCACTGTACTCTTTCTACTCCAAGCCTTACATCTCTTGGATGCTTACAAAGCAAGTTAACAATGAGCTCAGAGGCCTGGTGACAATGCAGATAAACCCTAAGAACTAACAGCAGCTGAAACAGAGGAGAAATACTCCACTGATACTTCTTAACTGAGATTCATATTTAGGCCTAAATAGCTTGCCTGCTTTATTTCAGGATCCTTCAGCAGAAGAAATCTATGCAAAGGGACATAAGGGACAACAGAAGTTTGAACAAGCCTCAGACCAACAAACTTTTAATATTATGGCTCAAACATCATTATTAGCATGTCCAAATATATATATATATATATATAAATATAATATACATATATACACACATACATACAAAGATAATTCCATGATTCTCCATAAGGATTCATAACCAAATTATTTTAAGCTTAATTCTTATTAAGTAAATTCTCTCTTGATGTAAATCTTTCCATCTCTTTGTCCAAGCTCTCAATTTCTACTACTATAAAAACCTCATATAATTAGATACTGACTATACTGACTATACAAGGAAGATTTGCATAAAATTGCAGAGCAATAGATGGATGAATGTACTTTTTAATTGTTAGTTACTTTCTTACTACCTTCCCCGCCTTTTGTTGCAAGGCTCCAATCATGTACACAGACTGACAAGAGGCTTAGAACAGCACAACATGCCCAGTTTGGTTTAAACAAAATACTGCCTGAGTTTCCTCCTATTCATGCTAGATATTTCATGCTTCTCAGGGATTTACCACCAAGCTCAAATTTGTCTCTTGGCTCAGCTTTACCTTTCAAACACAGAAAATTAGGTCAAACTACCACATCAAAACAATTTTCTTGCAGCCCAGCCCCTGAGGCCATCTTCCTGCACTCCTGTGAAAGGAAGGTCAGCACTTCGTCTTGAGGTTTATTACACCTGCCTGCCTCCTTTATGACTTTCTCAAATGGGGCTCTGCACACCAGAAGGACCATCTGAGTTCTTTATAGCTCAGCCTGAGCAGAGATGAGGTCTGGCTGTATTTCTGCTGGCCCTGGGGTGCAGACACCCTCTGACAGCCACAGAGTGTGACTGCGGATGGCTGGTGTTACACCTTCCCCCAGCACTGAAACACAACACTTGGGGACAGAATGAGATGACAGATTATTCACATGCCAGGGAAAGAAAATAAAACCTGTAAGTTGTGGCCAGTTTGAATCTCTTCCCTCTAGACTGTTATACTTACAAATAACAACCACAAAAATAAATAAAAACCCGCAGCAGGTACTAGTTTTGGGTAGCCAGGAGGCCTTGAGACCAATCCTTCTTCTAGCTTAGCCTTCCATCTTTTGTTCTCCTTTTACACACTTCTATGAGCAGCCATATATCAGGCTGCAACTTCATAAGGCTGCAGCCTTTTTATTTTGTCAGTAATTGATAGAAGTGCTCCACACTGACTTCTGTAGGAACAGAGTTTAGCTGACACCAAGAGCTACTGAGTTATTTTCCCATGACATTGCAGCTCACCATGGATGATAGCCTTCACTACAATTCTGTAATTTATTTTGTCCTTATATTGCCTCATTTGTCTCTTTTTTTCTGCTCAAGGCCCGTATTTGCCTTAGAAGAAAGTCTGACTAAGAATGATGCAAAGTCATTCAGTCTTTAACAAAATCATGGAATAATTTAACTCCAAGAAGCAGAAACAATATCAGAAATGCATATCAAGAGCAGACTGAGTACTTTCCTGAAAAAGGGATTGTGTTTTACAATACAAGTGATTTGTATTTTACTGTGTTAAACAGGCTTATCACAATCACACAGAAATTGTTCTCCAGTCAAATTTCTTTTTAATTCTAATCAATAGGGTGACAGCAGAACTCACATAGATGCTTTTTGAGTGAGTTAATTACTCAGTGCACCTAAAATAATTTCTCATATTCTTATGAAGTGACATGATTTTGAAAATCTCTAGCGTTCAAGTAAGAAAAAAAAATAGTTGAACTTCACAGAATTCACTCCACTATTGCTGCAACCTCACCCCGACACTGCAGCATATCAGGCATGTTTCAGAGTCCATCAGTCAGGGAAAAGCCAAAGACAGAGGGAGTAACTATATTTCCCAAAATGTTTTCTAGAGGATGAAAGCTGTTTCAGGTGACAACACATACTCCCAAAGTCTCTATTACTGAAATGATCTTCGTGTTTAATTTTGGCTTTTTTCCCCCACTGGTTTAAGATTTTTGGGTTTTTTGCCTCTAGACTTCCTACCTCTACTCTGGTGTTCATAGCCAAACTTGAGGAATGCTTTTCTCTCTCCCATCTTTTACAGATGCCTTTAAAGTATGAATTGCTGCCTGAACTTGCAGGTTTGATCAGAGCAAGTTCAGTCAAGAGAATGTTCACAGAATGGTAGCTGACTCATTCCTAGATTCCTAAAGCCATGCTATGTTTTTTATTGCCTTCCATTGTTAAAGACCCTATCAACTTTGCTACTGATGCTCCTTAAAAAGTTGTCTGTTGCATTTTACAATGGGAATTATCCTTCAGCTGTTCAAGAGCACTGGTGATCTGTAGGTTCAGAAAATCCAAACCTTTCTTGAGTCTAAGTAATGCTGGTTTTATCTTGTGCAACATTTCAAAATACTTAAATACAAAGAAGCTATATCCTGTGAAGGCAGTGTAGACTTGGCATTTATTCATCAGAATTTCCTAATTTCACATACATGTATGAAAATACTAAAGGTTTTCAGTTTTGGCTACTACAGTCAGGGCACTTTCTCATTCTGTAACATACTTTTCTGATACATTGTTGGCTTAGAAATTATGCTCTTTAAATATTTATTTATTTATTTATTTATTTGGTTTCATTTTTGAGTCTTCTAATGTAGCATGTTCCTTCAAGTAAATGTTGCTGCAAGGAATGTTAATTCATAAACTACTGTTGAGTTTCCTTCAGGTGGTGGGGAAAAGTCCCCTTGCACTATGAAACAATTTGAAACTTTTATACATTGTAGGAAGTTTTTAAAATCTTTTTTACTCATTTTTAATTCTCACATTTCTGCTTAAGTGAAGTCATACCTTTCTTTTAAAAAGTAAAATATGAAACCAATACTTGTTTTCTGCAGATATTCAGATATTAGCCTGAACTACTCAGCAAATTTTTATTATGTACAAAATTAATCCCTCACAGAGTAATTTTTAGTAACAAAAGCTGTTTTTTAAAACACCAGTATCTGAATCTTGGCTAAGATTGTTACCATCTTCAGCTTTGAGTTCTCGCCTCAGGATACTTCCATTTCAGATGAAAAAGCCAAGACCTTCTCCCATGAGACAAAATACCAAGCAAAACAAAAAACCAACAAAACTCCAAAACTCCTTCCAAAAATCACATTCACTCTTGTTCTACAAGACCATTTTTCTCCAAGAAGTACTTGACAGCATGAGAAAGCAAAAGCTAAGAATGAGACTGAGAATGAAAAACTTAGAAAACCATGGGGAATTTTTGTTTTTTGGAAAGGGACAGAAGAAAAAAAAATACAAAGTGCTGTGGGCAAGCAGAGTGAATCAAGTAACACAGTCTACAAATGAGACAAAAGATTGACAACTCTGCCCCTAATTGGCATGGGAGGATTATACACAGACCAGGATTTGCTGTGGTTCTGAAACAGTGTGTGAAAGACTTTCTCTTTTTCTCTGTATTAAAGCAGATAAGGTTACTTAGTTTGGCACCTAAGATGCTTATAAAGAGGAAATACCTCTAGATACACCAAGCCTTTTAAAAAGGATGATCATGTGAGATTGCTGCAAGGATCTGAGTATTTCTGCAGACTTTATTCAGTAAGATTTTTCTCCACAAAGTACTTCTTACCTAAAAAATACAGCTCTCCTTTATTCACCTGACAGTGAATCTACACAGGTTTTTTTTCTACTTTTCACTCAGCCATGCTTAGACTAACATCACATATATATAGTGGGGGTGTTAGCTGTCACTCAGCAATGCCCTGTTCAACAGCACACAGCCACACTGCAAACAGCTTAACACACTAATGCCTCATCCCACTGAAACAAATAGGTGATTTTATAACATGCAACGTACTTTCATGCAGCTCAGGATTTTGATAGAAAATGTTAAACCCACCTACTCAAGGCATTAGGATCTTTAAGACAGGATTCTGCTCTGCAATTCTTTCACAATCTGGCAATTATACTAGCATTGGTTTTTGTGTTCTGAAGAAAGAGTGATACATGCTAAATAACCAAACCATTTTCTGCCACACAGTGCCTGATATTTTTGCCTTCTTCCACTCCAGCACTAATCCCGACACATCTAGTTCTGTGTTTAGATTTCAATCATTCCACTGACGTTTTCAGGTATTTGCACATGCTGTACTGTATTGTACTTCCCTCCAGTGTTTTGTCCAAAGCCCCAGTTTAAAAAGCCTAAACATCAGAGGTGCATTTATGTCTCATTCAGAGAACAAGAACGTTTGCATATTTATCAGAGTACTGTTGAACTCTTTTTCACTTTCAAATCTACTCAAGAGTAACATAATTCATGAAATTCTCACTTCTCCCACGTACACTGGCACACTCCCTAGAGTCAGAGTTTTGAGATTCCACAGTTATATCATGTTCCATATGGTACAGATTTTCATCTCTCACAATGCCATTTGTTTTCAAGCCCCTTATCAGGTTCAGTACATTCATTACAAAACCACAATACACTTGACTACAACTGCTTCATATGCTTATTCTCACTTCAGTGAGTGTGATACCGTTCTCTCAACGCTGCACAAACCAAGTACGGTATTCAAAAAAGATGTATTTCAAAAATGACCCAAGGGATTTTATTTTACATAATACACATGAAATCTACAACACTGTAAAACAACATATCTAGACAAGGAATTAAACCACTTCCAAAGTGAAGCAACTCATGAAAAAGTGATAGTGTGTCCTCTCTTTCTACAGAGATTGAAGCAAAAGAATAGATTCTCTCCAGGTTGGGTTTTCACTATTTTACCTCTATTAAGCCTTTGAGCTGCGACAGACACGTATGCCTATTTTTTTTTCTTCAGTTTGTTTCTTGTACTACCTCAGTAATATCTGTAGGAATTCTTTTCCAGCATTATGGGACCATAT
The DNA here is from genome assembly GCF_029582105.1 of Oenanthe melanoleuca. Taxonomy (NCBI): domain Eukaryota; kingdom Metazoa; phylum Chordata; class Aves; order Passeriformes; family Muscicapidae; genus Oenanthe; species Oenanthe melanoleuca. Next base: position 33,044,965 of record NC_079333.1, on the reverse strand, counting down.
GACCTTGCCTGTTCCATCTCAGACAGAGAAATGGGGCAGTATATGTCCTCCTTTAGTTGGCTACAGTGACAGCAAACAAATGTCACAAAAAGCAGTCTGATGAGTATGAGAAAAGTAGTATGAGAGAAAACAAAATATTAAAAAAATTTTATCACAAAATTGGAGGGAAATGCTGGTCCTGGGGAGTGAAAAAATTCCTTCACTTGGGGGGAAAAAACCAAAAGAAATATATGTACATGTCTATCTTTATGTCATGTGGTGTCATGCCAGGCTAGCTGTAGACTACTCATCAGCCAGACCTGAAAGCCTTCTGAGCTCCCAGGGCTCCACAATAGAAAGTGAAATAGTCAGACCAAGGAAAGGAAAGCACTCACTAAGTGATAATAGCAACTTGACATAAGGGAGGTGGGGAAGAGCAGCACACAGAGTAAAACGCTAAAAAGATTTGAAAGAACAGCAAAGCTTCTTCAAGTAGCAAGGTACTTATAAAACTTTGACAGGATCATCACTGGAACTTTCACAATGCAATTATCTGCAAAAACTGAGGAAATTAAGACATGTTTAAATGTAACTCTATGACAGAAGTAGACAGTCACATCTTGTACAAGGACTTAGGGAACAGAAACCTGATTTTACTGAAGCCATGGAAACCAAGAGGGTTTCAGCATATAGTGGTAGCAATTAAAAGGAAAGAAGAAAACTCCTACTGCTGACTTCAGTTCCTCTCTAATGATGACACTTCTCATCCCCTTCTGCTGAAAATCCAGCACTATGAAAACCCCAATGGATCTCTTTAGATTATGTGGAAACTCCTTGGTTAAAGCAGTTTGTAGCTCTAAGTCTTTGTGTTGAAAAACTGCAGCATGCCTACCTAAATGGGCTTATTTTGACAGATTGCACGATCACTACAGCACTGCTGTGCAAAGCACTTAAGGGAATTTGAGACCCCTGAAGTATCACAAGTGTTGGAATAAACCCAAGTTCTAAGCTACTGTCTAAGCCATTGTTCTTTTCCATTTGACTGTCATATTCACAGATGTGAAATGAGTGTATTTAGTAGTTCTTGCAGTTTGATTGGTAGTTTTTGTTTAGCATCTTCTTAAAGAACTTTGACCATTTCTTGGGTTATATTTCTTTACTGGAAGATATATATGCTTAATCATTAAGGTTAAAACTCTGAAATGTTTACATCCACTGTAATATTTTTATAGTATTTTCTTTCCAAATCTTATTTAATCTCTCATCAAAGCAAATGCATGAGAAAAACTCTTCATTTGCTGCCTTATTCAAAATCATGAGCTTCAAGGCATGTAATCTGGAATAAAAAGGCAAACTATAAATGAACTAAAAGACCCCTAGGGCTTAGAAGTTCAAGCACAAATCCTACAGGCAAATAACTGAGTATTCTTGCTGTTGCATCACTTACCTTTCCAACACTGCACCACTCCACTGGCTAAGCATGCAGAGCTTAGCATTACCTTCTCTTTTAATATAAATTAAAGTAAGCTTTTGAAACATATTTATACATTTAATAACAATTAATAATGATTTAATAACACTCAAGACTTCTCTTTCAGGCATTTCCCATGATGCTCAGTTATAGATTTTATAGAGAAGAAATATAATGAAGGACAAATAAAATGCAATTCATTCATTTTCACAGACACACATCTAAATATAATTTTCATAATTTTGTGGTGACCCTATTTTGTTGTACTATTTCATTTCAGTGTCCATTTTTTTCCTTATTCTTAGTAAACCTGACTATGACCCTGAGCAATCTCAAGCAGCTTCAAAGCTGTCTGTTTCTGAGAAAGAGCTTGGACAAGATGACCTCAACAAAATCCTTTCAAACTGAATTATTCTCTGCTTCTATGAAACACAAGTGTCACACATACAAAACATTTTTCAAAATCTGCTGCCAGTCTGGGAATAGTGCAGTCACTAAAAAGTTCCCTTATTAATTTTATCTTAACAATAACATGTATATATCTGCATATATCTCCACAAAAAATAATTTTCCAAGATTTATAAATTCTTAGGAGACTTTTTGACGTGATCTCTATAAATATCAGATGAAACTCACAGCTAAAACTGCACCTTGTAAAAGTTTCACACAAATTTTTGGAAATAAACAAACCAATTTTGTCAAATAAGACATGCACAATTCTTCACATAGAAAAATCAATCTTTCAAGTGTTCTGGGGGAAAGAAGTGAAGAGGAATCTCTAACTACATGTATGCTTGCCATAGTTGGGCAAAACATTCCTTAGGAATATTTTCCTGTCTTTCTAGAAATCAGTTGAGATACGATTCTCTGTTCCTTTACCTACATCAACACTTGTCAAATGTTTAGTCATATTCTCAGTGCACTAAGCACATATATAGACCAGTACACACAATGCTGTGCAACAGATTTAGACTATCACAGCCCAAAGCAGTCATCCAACAACATACAGTATCAGATTTTACTTTTTGTTGTAAATTCAAAGGAATTTTAAAGTTCCCAGGTCCAACTTTTTGTAAGTGTCATGGTCATGAATCATATTGAGTCATATTAAAAATACCTAGGATAAGGTAATAGTAATTTTCAAGTCTAGTAACATTATTTTAAAGGTGTTTGTCAGTGATTCACTGGCAGAGAATAATGGTCTTATGATTCATGGAAAGAAAAAGAAAGTCCCTTTCTCTCCAGCTGTACAGATATCACTTTTGCCTTTTTGGAAGTGGTAGGCATGCAGGCTGGGAAAGAGACAGAGGCTGAGCCAAGTTTCCTACCAGAAGAAAGGAGATCAGACTAGAAATTACCAAAGCACACTTTTTAAGAAGAAAGGCAAAAGTCAACAAAGACATTTTCACTTGATCTCAGACTCCCCATGGAAAGACCAGAGTTGGAGATGCCTCTGGGTCACACACAGATGTGGCTCGCTCACAGATAAGGATATTTAAGTACAGTAACAAGTTTGATGAGCAGAATTTTCAAAAGAATAAACTTATTCCTGTTCCTGTCTGATAGAAATGCTGCCTATTTCAAAAGAAACAGGCAACAGGTAAACACTTTTTGAAAATCCCATCTTTTGTCTTAGTTCCTAACACTTCAGCTCTAGTTCTCAGTCTTAGCTGTATTGTTTTTGTCACCAAAGACCCATTTTGTTGGCTCATTTTAGGAGTAACTACTACTAGATATAAAGGTGAGATTCCTGTTATTAGCAGCATGAAAAACCATGAAAGCCCAGCTTCTACTGTTCCTGGAATATATTCCACATATCACACAGAGAGTAAACTAACAATACAAACTAAAACCTAGAAAAAAATAACCCTTCAGGAAACGAGAAGAATTGTGTGGCTCTGTGAGTATACTTCAATGCAAATGATTTGAAATTTTACACAAAAAATAGTCACAGAAAATAAGCAGTATGTTCCTGATACTATAGCCTCTCTCATGCTAACTTTTCAACAACACTGGAAAAATTTAGAGAAGGAAGCAATTTCAGCTCAAAAGAGTATTATTACTAACTCAGCATTTCTAAGTACCCCCAGCAGTGAAGCTTTTCCTCTTTGTCTCACTCATGAACATGCATATTAACTACTGCTACTTCAAGACTTGTTAATTCCCATGTCCTCCTCCTCCTAAAGGAGAGGGAATTCTCACATCCCCTTCAGAGCTAAGGAATCGTACTGGGTTTTGAAGCACAGCACTGAATATTACCAGCATACTAAAACCCTAAGGAATAACACCCCTAAAATCCTGATTTTTAACATCAGCAGAATATATGGAGCTGCAAGAATGAGGAAAGAATCTTATCTTCTTTTGAATGATTGCACCTTTTTTGTACAAAATAGGTGTAATACATTTTACCTGTCTTTTAAAACATGTTCAGTAGAACATTTTCAATTAGGATAAGCATGCCACATACCCTCTCTCTATACTACATAGAAAGAGACACTTCTGCATTGCAATTCATCAACATGCAAATTGGCACAAGTCAAAATGTTTCACATACATTTATCAGTTGCAATCAACCTTCATTTAATAGTTTCTGAGTCCTGGCATGCAATTTGTGCTCTAAAATGAGACAGAAAATTGAGGTAAGAAAGGGTTTTAAAAAGCAAGAAAGAGAGAATGAGATCAGAATAACCAGCAGGTTGGTGATGAGGAACTCATCTGTGCTGCAAAACCTGAACCAAACTACTGCTCTAAACAGGCACCACTGGGGTTTACATTTCACATGAGTGCCCTAATCACTAGGCACACTATCTCTGATCTAATGAATATATAATTGTATATTCAAAGTGGAACAGGTCCAACAGGAGAAAGACACACCTGAGCAAAAGCAGGCATTCATCACAGACAAAACCCTGTCAGGCAGAGGGAGGCATGTCAATCCCATTTTCCCACACCCTGGATAAGTATTCTTATGATGATTGTGAATGCTCTTCCTTCCACTTTACATATTTCCCCCAAGAAAACTTGTGAAAGAGGAAATTTCTGCCAGAGTGAAGTAGGGGTAAAAAGAAAAAATAGAAGATACCTCAAAAAAGTTGGTGATGAATGTTCTACATCCAACTCTTACCCTGCCATCTGTTATATACAGCCAAAGGTAGAAACAATTAGGAGAAACCATTGCCAGTACCTTGGCTTGTTTTTCTCAAGATTCCTTCTGGAAATTCACTACAGAGATAGTAGGTATTATCCCAACATATTTAACACATATTATTAAATATGTATTCTTTTCATTAATACATATTAAATATTTATTTTCTTTTGGTTTTAGGTTTGTTTAAAATCCTATTCAAAGCATAAGCAGGGTAATTTTAAACATTAAGCATCTCCCCATTCCCATGATATGCACCAATGTAATCTAAAGTTAAGCATACATTAATGCATATGCCTTTTCCATAGTACATTGTCATTACACTTTGTAAAATCCACGAACTCTGTTCAGCATCAGAATTTTATTTTACATGCCTAATTATACTTGTACAAATCTACTGCTAATAATGGCAATCTCCTTAAAAAGCAAAGGGGGGATTGAATTTTCTATCTGAAATAAGATTTGTCATTACAATTCTACAGCTAGAAAATAAATTCAGCACAGAATTCAGAAAATAAATTACACATTGTAATTGAAATGTAAGCTACTTAGCAAATATATGTGAAGGGTAGAAATTAATCAAAGAAAAATGTAAGTATCATTTTATTTTTTAATATCTATCAAGGCTTTTCATTGCCTCCGAAGGGTTATCCAACAAATAAAAAGATCCATGCACAAGTTAAAGATGGAGTTTTTTTAATTAAGAAACTTGTGGGATACATGTAATCAATAATCAAAAGAAGCTCATCACTGAACAGTACATTTGAAAGAGGTAGCCTGTGGGATGTACTGTCACAGTGGTGTTGTCAGACATGACCAAAACCTCTAATTTATGCATATGCTCGTTATATGGCAAAGCTCACACCATCCCAAGGGGTTAGATTCTGAATAAAACCAACAATCAGTGAGTTAACAAACAGCTTCTCCACTGCCAAATGAAATGGCTGCTAAAGGCTGATCTTAAGAGGGAAAAACTTTAAAAAGATATTTGTTTTCTTGCTAATCAGACGTGGGGAGATGCATGAGCAGGAAAGAGGGGATGGCTGTTCCATATGTAGCAATCCATTTCAATGGCTGCCTCAGCTTTCTCTGTAAAGCCATGTGACTGTTTTTTAACAACACCTGAAATGTGCCAGCACATTGTCAGCACACTGGCTATACCCAAGATTTCAATTAAATAATAGAAAATGCTTTATGTCTGGCAAAGATTTTTATTTTTTTTTGAGATGTTTGGAAATACAGTAGGTATGTATGTCTAAGTAAAATATATCTTGGCACTTTTTTCTTGATTCCTTTTAAATTTTGGTGGGACATTTGCCAATATAGCTGTAACAATTTACAGACTCTTGAGCCATATAAATCTTCCCTAGACTTTTCCTTCCAGCATTCACTTCCATAACCCCTGCAGTCACTTCCATAGAGGTTTATAAGGTTCCCTCCTACAAGACAGAGTTTGCACAAGAGGACAAGGGCACACTGTGATGGGCAATATCAGCCTGTCCCCTTCCCCTGTTCAAGATTCAGAAACATATCATGGGCTTTGCCTATTCTGAATTATAACAATTATATGCATCAGTACAAAGGGGATAATAGATTTCAATGCATTTAATGATTTAATACTTTTATGCCACAGAAATATCGAACCAGAAAAAGGAATTATTTTATAATTATGTAGCTAAACAGAGAGAGTAAATTCTAATTCTGATTAATACTTCAGTTCAGTGAGACAGAAATGTAGTTACTCAATACTGAATTAATTTACAAAAAATAATATGCTACAATATGCATTACTATTAATGTAACAAGTGGCTTCAAGGAAATTCTTTGTAGAATCCAAGATATGCTATTGAAACAAAAAAATGAAAAAACAGTATAAGGATTTGGAATAATCTCAGAGAAATTTCTGAAACTTTTGAAACCAAATTAGAAGTGTTGCATGTGACTCTAGTAGAGAAGGATACAACCTGTGCCTCAAGCAACTGTTAGAACTGTGCCAAAAGCTGCAACATGATACTGAGATTTTAGAGATACCATTTTACATGGAAATTAATATTACACCAGACAAACAGAATGCTTGGGCACTTAAGTAAAAAATATTTGACTTGACCCTTTCTAAAAAGCCTAAAAGATTTTCAACATGCCCCATCTTCAAGCCTACACCACCACCACCACATGTGCCAGCAGCACAGAGAGAACAGAACATGTTGCATGTCTGGCATCACCATTCACCCTCTGTTCTTCCAAAGTGTTCAATACACATTTTGAGACATGATGCTTAAAGAGCTTTGCTTCATTTAAATTAAAATATTTCTGCAACAGTTGTTTTACATTATTTTTTTTAATTATTTCCCAGTCAAATTTAACAATAATGAATAAAGAGCACTTTGGTGAAACAGAGCAAGCATGTGACTAACCATTTACTTCACTCAGAAATGCCTTTTAAAAATTTACTGATTTACAAGAACAAATTAATATCTTTTCACTGTCACCCTGGTTTCACACAATTATTAATTAACAGGATTTTTTTAAAAAAAATGCCAGCACAAAGATGAAAATCATTATGATAATTTACAAAAAAATCTGCCTTTCAAAGAAGTAGCATGGCATACACAGAGGAGCAAGTCAGACTGCTTCATCAGGAACATTCAGACACACAGTCAGAAAAGCAAAAAAACTTCAGATCTAAACTTAAGTTTGTTCTGCATTATCTGTGAATCCATATTTTTGCGTGAGTCATCCACAGAGAGTGAACCCACAGCTCAGACAGAAATAGTGCTATGAATACCAAATTTCAAAGTGTAGAGTGTTTATCCACCATCTGTTGTTCAAGAATCCCATAATTACATTTCATAAAACTTTTCAAACTTAAATTTACTGTATCGACTATGAAATATTATAAAAAGGATCACTGGCTTTCATTTAATTGCACTGTAAACTTTTCCAAAAAAGGTACTGTACTGAAAAGGGGGATTACTTTTTGTTGAGCAAATAAAATTGAAAGAGAAGAATATGAGCACATGGAAAGATGAATAAAACCCTTTTTATCTCAAAGAATGGTACCCCAGTGGACATATAAGATTTCCTCCAGATTTCATATGAGGCTCAGTCATTACAAATAGATAAAAAGAATAGCCCTCTTTTCCAGCTTTGCCAAGTATAAAAAATTAAATTCAGTTCTATTTAAAATGGTCACTAAATAGACAAAAATTAAGAAATTAATTTAAACTCAAGAGATGTACTGGTGCCACAATAATGTTTTACTTCCAGAAAGCCTCTCCCTTGCCCAACAAAGATTCAGTGAGCCAGCTTCTTAAAGAAGCCGTTTACAAGCCATGAGAATACCTAAATCAATAACAGACTGTGTTTCCTAGGGAAAACATGGCCATGGGACATTGTACTGCAAGAAACAGCAGATGAGCACTTTCAGAGACTGAGCATCTTCCATAGATGTGCCTAAATGTTCCAGGGAAACTGCTCAAAGGTATTCCATCTTTAGGAACGAATCCTGTACTTACATACTCCATATGTACTTCTTCTGCCAAGAATAACTGCATTGATTTTCCAGAGGTAAAAAGATTCTGGATCAGGCTCCTACACTGAATATATCATAGAGCAGGCATCCTACCTACTCTCTCAGCAGGAAAATTCAAGGTTAGTTAGTATTGATTGATAGTGTACAGTTAGTCTGCATCTCTGTTTACTTTTCCTTGACAAGGCTTCAAAAAAGTTTTACTCTCCCCAGTGATTAAAAAGACTGTGTCGACTTAATCAGTTCATTTTTCCTCATAATGCCTCCAACTATTTTCATTTTTCCTTTATAGCAAAGTAGTGAATTCTGCATAATAATTCCACACAAAAATTCATAGGATTAGTTTATCTGAGCTTGATCTCACTACATCTATTCTCAGAACACTTACACATAATCTAGAAGGATTTTCTAGTACTTTTTTTTTTTCATGGCAGAGGATGATTCTTTCATTTTATTTAGAAGCTAAAATTCTGTTTCACTCTAAATTCCTTCAGCTCTTTTTCACTATCTGAGGTTTTATAGGAATCTTATCTGACAACTTGTAGAAGCAATTTAGAACTTCAGGTTTTAGTTTTGTACTTTGTCATTCAAATGATACTTCCTAAAACATGTTTTCATGGCTATTTCATGGTGTTCTTTTTACATTAGCATTGCTGCAGTTATCCTACAGTTAAATCTCATCCTCTTGTGAAAGAACAAAGCAATCGTTTGACCAAGTCCCTCAAAAAAACAAAATTATGATTTTCCTCCTAAGGTTTAGAAAACTCACAGTGACTATTAAAAAATCCAAATCAGTCTTTCTTCCAGATGGCACAACTGACACCAGAATGCATCCTGTGCACCTGCAGCTGTTCACTGTGAGCTTACCTTTCAGAAAACTTTCTCCTTTATTCAGCTTCTCTTCAACAGAAGGGAGAGCAGCTTTCAGAGGCATTGCAAGGGACCCTTCCTGGCTGAGGAAAGCTGATGAAATAGGATATATCACCACGTTCTCTGGCTCTCTTCTCCCAGTACTGCTACTTTTTAGGCTAAGTTTCTCCTATCATTCTGCATTCATAGCTCAAAACCAGGTTGTGAGATTTACTGCTATTTTTTATGATTTTTCCAGCAGAGAATGGAGAAGCCAACAGAAGTGCTGAAGCAGAAGTGAGGAACAGCAGGAGGTACCTGAGGTACCAGACTGCCTTGACTAAAAAGACATTGGCCCAGGTACACATCACAGCACTGAAGTGAAAACAGGATGACTAACAGTTCCTAAAAAGGTCCACCTTGTTCATTTGCCACGGGTGTTCCACCAGCAGCAGTGCAGCCACTCAGTCCTAATGCAATCCCATCCTAATCCCAGTCCTAACGTAGGTATTATCCATTGCTTAAAAGTAAATCAATTCATTCCATATCTCCCTGCAGCACTTCTCCACTCTGTTCAGTCTTGCTCTTTGCTTAACCTCTGTTCTATGCCTGTTTCAATTCAATGACCTCATGGTTCTATATTTCTTCATAATATTTTCTTAAAAAAAAATAAACAAACACTTTTCTGCTTTCTTGAACATTTTTTGGCATTTCATTACCATATTTCTGTTTCTTAACTCTCTACAAGTCCTGTAATTACACTATTTTGGGTTTCTTATTTTGTCTGATACTGACTTTAATGCATTCAGGCTTTCTTGTAGTGTCAAAATAATGTAAGAAACTGCACTCCCTGTATAATTAAATCTAACAAACCTAAGGGAACCTAACATCAGGTCTAGTTAATCAGCACTTGAGATGCTGCTAAGTAAACTTGAATCTAAGAAAAGAAGTTAAATTTTGGAGTATGAGGTTTAACAAAACAGTGGAGATGTCTGTAAGTCTTTTTGCTTTGGACTAGTTAGACTGCTTTATACAAACATACACTTTAAACTGTATCCATAAAATTTCCCAATAGAGAATTCTTGTTCTTTCCTGCAAAGAGAATTTTGTCCCAAAATAGGTCAGATGCTGAATGTCAGATGCTGCACAAGGCTGAATTGATGAGACAAGGTAAAGAGGGACAAAGAAGATATTTATGAACACACAGGCACACAGGGAGACGGAAGTGAACTTTTAAGAGGCCTGAGGAAGTCTTTGGGAAACTAAATAAAGCAAGTAAGAAGGTAAGAGTGGACAGAAGGTAATGAGAAGAGTATGTCTTGATGAAAGGGCAGGCAGCTGAGAGAAAAGAATGAAGAATGGAATTCTCAGTACTAGAAGGGTTCATAGAGTAGCCTCACTGCCTTGAGGCTTCTGGGGTTGCTATGACCATTAATATTAATAACGTGACAGTCATTAAAAAGTGGCAACTTGGTATAACAAGAGATAAGGCAAAAATATTCTCCTCTAGGAACCACACTATCTTCACTTACCCAAGCTGATCCTTAGGCAGCAGGGGCATATTGCCAAAGAAAAACTGAAGCAATCCCGAAAACCTGTGCTGATAATACCTTTATTTCTGTGTCTGTCACCAAAGGAGGAACTTGACATCAGCATTTAAATTGCATTAAACAAACTGAGGAGAGAGGGACAGTGTAGGAAAGAGGGAGAGAGAAAGCAGTAATTGCTTGCTGTTTGATACCTTGGTATGGGAAGAAAAAGAAGACAGACTATCTACAGAGTTCAGCAATTCTTAGGAAGCAGCTGAAGAACAAAGAAAGAACTGCATGGTATTCTTACTGCTGGTTGAAATAAAAACTTATTTTGAGCTATGATGTATACAGGACAGCTGATGATAATGAGAAAATAAGCAGAGATTAATATAACGAATATATTCTTTTAAAATGTACTAGGATAGCATTAGACTACAATTAGTACTGGAAAAAGCACCTGATAAGATTCAGCAAAAATTACAGCTAATAAAAAATTTAAATTTATGGTCATGGAGAAATGCTCCTATCTATGCAGGTTGCTTTCAAGTCAAATCAGCAGGAAAAATATTTCTGATCTAACAAAATTGCAAATATAATTAATGCAAAATATTTCATAGGAGGTATCACAGATAAAGTTTTCTGAAAAAATTCTTCTTGGAAAACCTCTATTTACAAAATCAACACAGAGATGTCTCACATAAGTCCACAGAAAGATATGGTCTTGTCTTTCTCAACTTCTTAAATCAGAAACTCCTATTCATTTGAACCATTACTCAAGAGAAAGAGTGGTGCAACTCAGGAAAACAGTTGGCAAACAAAGGAACGCATATAATCAAACCTATAAAAACTTGTCTGTGTAAAAATGACTTGCAATATATTTATATAACAAAATAAACATATGATTAAATGTCAGCCAAACTCATCTGCCCCTGAAGCCATCATTAATTTCATATATTTTAATACACTTGCTGCTGCATGTTTACCAATGTTTTCAGACTTTCATAAAATATGCATGATCAGAAGTTGCTAATTGGCAACTGAAAGGCTTTTCTTTCATTACTTATTGACTACATTCTTCTCCTGAACTGGCTCTAATTAAGAGAGAGCTTAGCATTGTATGTCCACAAACAGTGCCATAGCCCTCAGCCCTGATCTGTATGGGGAGTTTTATTATTGTCTTTTCTTGTTTCAGTGTTCCCAATTTTGTCGCTGCACCTACACTGTTTACTGTTTTAATTAGAGTTTTTATCATCAATTACAAGTAGTAAGAGTCACAATATGGATATGCTCAGGGGTTGCTAGTTGGGATCAGTGCTGTTCAACATTGGTTTTTTGCTGACAACAGTGGGATGCAGTGCACCTTCAGAAAGTTTGACAACCATACCAAGCAGTTGACACCCTGGAAGGAAGGGATGCCATCCAGAGGGACCTGGACAGGCTTGGGAGGTGATCCTGTGTGAACCTCATGGAGTTCAATCCTTCAACAGAAGGCCAAGTGCAAGGTCCTGCACGTGGTCTGGGACAATCCCAAGCAAACATGCAGGCTGGGTGGAGAAGGTATTGGGGCAGCCCTGGGGAGAAGGACTTGGGGCTGCTGGCTCAGGAGAAGCTCAGCATGGCCTGGCAATGTGCAACTGCAGCTCATAAAGCCAACCATGTCCTGGGCTGCATCCAAGGCAGAGTGGGCAGCAGGGGGAGGGAGGGAACTCTGCCCCTCTGTGAGGTGAGACCCCACCTGGAATGCTGCATCCAGCTCTGGGGAGAGATATAGACCTGCTGGAGTAAGTGCAGAGGAGGCTACAAAGATGATGATAGGGTTTAAGCACCTCTCCTATGGAGACACAGGCTGGTAGCTGGGGTTGATCAGCCTGGAGAATACAAGGCTCCACAGAGTCCTCACAGCATCTTCCAGTACCTAAAAGGCCCTACCAGAAGGTTGGAGAGGGACTTTTGACAAGTGCATGTAGTCATGGGACAAGGGGCAATAGCTTTAAACTGAACAAAGGCAGGTTTAGCTTAGATACTAGGAAGGGATTCTTTACTGAGAGGATGGTGAGGCACTGGAGAAGCCGTGCCCAGAGAAGCTGTGCATATGTACCCCCTGGAAATGTGCAATGGTAGGTTGTTGCCACCTTCCATGATGTCCATCTGTATCTCTGACTTTCCTTTATTTTGTAAGATCATTAGGGGAAAGGGGTAATTTAGGGAAGGAAAGGGATATGGAACTAGGATATAACCAAGAAAGAAAACAGCAGTGGGATAAAAACTTTATCTCCTGAAAAAATAAGCCAGGTAAGGAACAAATCACTGACACAGAATGCACAGGTGAGAGGTGTGAAATATGCCATAAAAATAACTAATATATAGTTGCTGAAGCACAATTCCAACTATCAGTCCCCTATCTGCCTTTTCAGAAGAGAGGAATGATCAATGGCAAAGATGAATCTGATCCCTTGCACTCATTTCAGGTAAGGACTGGAGTGAAAATAAGTGGAATCTTTGAACACAGCTAAAGCTACATAAGTGAGAAGTAGGAAGCAAAATAAATCATGCTTTTGTCCAGTATGAAAGACTGTGAATGAAGCAACATGTACGTCCTTTTGATCTCCTCCTCTGTACTTGTCAAGGGACATCTGTTTTCATTGTTTCATAAAGACAGTTCAGGGATAAATCTCCTTTTCTCAAGTCCAGTAACAGCTATTTGGAAAAACAGCATGAACTGAAAAGCCCATATCTGGTACCTGCACACCAAGGAGAACACTATTTAGAGCAGAACTGTCATATCTTTTTCAATGTAAAAAACAGTAAAGCAATTACAGGTAAATACTGCAAAACTAGTCACCAGTCATTCCAGGAATTTCGTCAGCTTTATACAAACTAATCCATCACTGGATGAACAACAATCTGCTCATATTTATCAGGTGCATTATGCCAACCCTAGGAATGCTAGTCAATAAGCAGCACTTGATTATCCTAGCACTTTACAAACACAGAAGTAGACAACAGTTTCCAGGTGCTGAGAACAGCATAATATAACTTCAGGAAGCACATCCAGCCGTGGTTTGATACACCCACGCTGCCTTCAGCACGGTCCTGAGCTGGTGGGGGTGTGCTCACCACAATGCTCAGACTGAGTCCTCATGCACCACAACCTCACTCCTCTCCTTATCCTAACGCCAGAGGCAAGTTGTATTGCCCACTGCTCAGCTGTGGTGAATGGGTAAGGGCAGCTGAAGCTATTGATGCATAATCCAACCACCTGCTCAGGTGACAGGAGAGCACATCTGTGGTTCTTACATAGCCCGAGGAGGGACGCAGAGGATGCTGTAATGCACCTGAAACAGGTGCAGCATCAAAATCACAGTCTAGCCCTGGAGCACCAGTTTACTACGGGATGCACTCTGCATGCAAATGAGGATTTGATCTGCCCTATTTATCTGTCTAGATAGGCTTTTAAAAGCAGGAATCCTACAGGGCTGTCTGTGAGCACATTCCTCAGAATCACAGGAAGAGGATCTGGTTTTCTGAGTTGAGCCCTATGGCTGCTGCAGACAACTGTATAAAATGATTCACTTCAGAAATTACTCTTACTGGAAGACTATACCATAAAGTCAGTGTATAGAGGGGAAGCTTAATGGCTTTAAAGGTTAGTTACTTTATTCAATTTTCAGGTGAAATTTATTGAGGATCAATTCAGACTTATTTGTTATTCTATCAACAATTTCCTTTAATCTTGCTAATTATCCTTCCTCTCTGGTTTTTACTCTCAACTGTATTTACAAATGATAATAATATCTTGTCTCAGACTTCGCTTTTCTAGGTTAAATGGGAAAAGTTTTTAGAGTCTTTTCAGATGCCAGCCTACTACCTACAGTATCCTAATAGCCATTTCCTGAACCTATCTTCATTTAAATCAGCTTTTTTAAACACAGGAAACCAGACACAAAAGCAGTATTCCAACAGATATAATGATACTTTGGCACATAACTTTCGTATCTCTTTATAAGTACACGAAGCACTTCCTTTGATACTGGTAGGACCACACACTTTTTTAGTTTGTTGTCTTTACAACTACTGAAGATTAATTACACAAAACTACTTTGTGAAAATCTTTCCCCCCTCTGTCAGCTAATGAGTTGCAGTTACACTGCAGAAGTTCTTGTTCTTAGTTATCGGTACTTAACACACCACTTGGCATGATTAAATTTAATTACCTTTCTTTTACATCGATGCTTGAGATTACCCAATGATCTCTTTAGAGAGATCCTCCCCATACCGAAAACTTTTCCCAGTGCTGTGACATCAGGTAATTTCACTGACACAGAGTACGTCAAGTAGAAATGATTTGTGCTGAGATCATTACTAAACGGGGCGCATCTCGGGAACCGTCAAGAAGGATTCATTAACAATCGTCCAACCTGACAGCTACCTCCTCAGAGCATCCCTGTCATCTCCCACAAGAACAGCCACTATCTATTCCAGAGCTTTTTTACTAATCCCCAGTGTCCAGCACAATGCTTACTATGTTTAAGTCAAGAAAGGGAGAATAGATTTTCTTTTCCTAGGCAGTTTAAAAAAATACAAGCTATCAAATTACTCCAGTACAATCTAGTTTTGCTAAATTGTGTTGAATTTATACAACTTTCTATTTATTTCCATGACCTGAATGTGAAAGAACATTCAAAACTGTTCTAAGTTTAGCATGCTATTTAGCTGCTACTATAGGCTACAACATATTTTCTCTTTTCCATTACACCAATTTTCTATATTCTGCTTCAAATGTGTGATCACTGCTTTGATGAGTGTATTAAAAACTTCATCCAGTTTATTTAAAATGCGAGAAAGGAAATCACCTTTCCTCCACGTCTTAAATTAATTTCCGGCCCTTGAACTTTTCCTTGCTCGTATGTTCTATTTTAAAATAATTTGCTGCTTTGTCCTTCATTCATACTCAGAGTCATTAAAAAAATGGATTCAAAATACTTGTTTGTAGATGGCACAAAATTAATCATTACTTTATTTCACTAGATGACAGTGCTCCAAAATTTACTTCCTGTTCCTTTCCCATTCAGATTTCCATTTTTTTTCTGTTTAAGAAAGATCTTTTTCAGCTTGACTTTTGCTAAATCTTACTTTTCTGTTAAATGCTGACCTTTCAGATACACTTTTTGCCACGGACCAATCTATTTTCTACTCTTAATAATTCTTTTAGGAATATCTTATCCTCCACTTAAGTATTTTTCTTTAGAGCTCTTTCTTTATTTTCCTACTAAGTCACAAAATTCAAAGTCTTTTGGTGTTTTCACCATTTTCAGTGTTTACTGCCGTAACTTAGCTGACTAATTTGTTCCACTGGTTTCCAAGAACCCTCCCCTCATACATAGAGAAATAAAAACATTTTAATTTAAATAATTTATTTGAAAGTACTTGGTCCTAAGTGCTTTGCTAAATTCAGATTTTCTCTAAGGTCTGTATTAATGAGATATAACATATTACCAATTCTCTCTGTCTCAGTTACAGTCTGGTAAAGAAATATATTGTCATTTAAATCCAGGCATATTCTGTTATTAGCACTACACGTCCTCCAAATATAGAAGTTGTGTCTCCTGTACAGTTCCTTTCTTTCAGTAAGCAGAAATACTAAAATTGAAACATCACCAAATTCTGTGAGAATAAGGGGATAGCAATAAGCAAAGTCAGAGTGATACAGATGGCAAAATAGTTTCTGTACTAACATTAGTCTGTATTATAAAAATCAATAATTCATAGAAACAGGCTAAGTGCATAAAAGCTAAATAACCCATGGGCCATTTTTCCCAATGTCCATGTAGAAAATTATTAAATTTATTATTTATAAAATATTTGCATAGAAACATGAAAAATACACAAGTAATGATCTTGACTGAAACACAAAATCAAGACAGAAAAAGCCTCTGCCTGCTGTGGTTTCTCTGAGCTCTTCACTCTATAGATATTTGGCTGAAAAATTATAAAAAATCTTTTTGACTTGTTTGCATTTATGAAACTACATCTATCAGCTGTATCAGGCAATTAGCCTGTATCACCCTCTTCATTAGGGCCAGATCCAAAATCCATTAGTGACTGCGAAGAGCCTCCTATTGACTTTGTGAGGCTTTAGATCAGTTTATGGGTGTGAGCCTAAAGCAAGATGAACATGCCATTTGTTTTCTCTGATGCTCTGACTTCTATTCTCTACCCATTCCTTTAGAATTTCTAGTGGGTGCCTTTCTCCTTTCTTTGCATGTTGTTGTGCAGCAGCTACAATAATATTCTCATCTTCACTACTCCTTCTAAGTTCCAAAAAGTACAGGATGCTGCCACTTCTCTAGCTCATTTCTGTAATATCTGCAGATTCTAGATTGCTTTCTTTTTGTTTGTTAAATAGCCACATAGTACTATTTAAGATGAAGCAAACATCAACACACTCTTCTCTACTCCAAATATGAGAGGGCACTGGGTTTGGTTAGCATATAAACAACAACAAAGAATAATGAAGTAAATTTTTGTCAGTTTTCAGATTTAATAGCAGTGCTACTTATAATTCCATGCTAAACAATACTGCTGTTCTCACTAGGCTTGTTTCAAGGAAATTTTATTGCTAAGTGCTTTACTATTTAATTGATACATTACAAAGATAAAAGAAAGGAGAGAATATAAATTAAAATAGAAGAAAGGGAAGGGAAGATATAGGCACTTGTCTTTGCCTTATGACACTAGAACAAAATAATTAGAAAGAATGGTTTCTCCATCCATTTCAGCTTGCACACTGCTTTAAATTATTCATTGGGTTAATTCCTTCTTTCTCAGTATCTCCAGAACAATGAACTGTTTTGCCAAACAATTTAGTGCTACAGCAAAATCATTTAGGATTGACTTACTTTTTTATTCAGTACCGCCTGCATCTAATGCCTTCAAACTTGCTTCCATGGAATTCAGACTCTACCTTGCAGCATAAAGATGTTGACTTAAAATCCACAAGAAAAACTTATAAAATCAGCTCCCATTTTCTGCAGTAGTCTCTTCAAATTGATGTTGACATCATTCTTGACATCAATTAATCAAATTTTATATGTCCAATGACTGAGTTTTCCCCAGTGTAAATATCAGAGATCCCAAATACTGTGTAATGGGGATAAGCTGCCCTTTCTTACACCCAGACAGAGCTCATACATGCTTTCCTTGCAGCACTTTTGTTTCAAAGCATGCACCATTGTCTATGATGCAAACACTGTGACCTTCAAATCCCTGAAATGCTTTGCAGTGCACTTTTAAAAGGACTTGCTGTTGCAGGAGAGGCTTGGATCAGTTGTTCTGATCAATGCAACAACATAATTTCCCAAAAGTGCTTGGATAGTGCCAGAAACTCTGGCATTAATCTGAACTGTCTCCCAAATGTGTTCTGGTTAGATATGTCAAGAAGGAAGAAATAAAGCCACCTGTTAAAATTTCAGGCTGTTCAGAAATACTTCTGTATCCTAGCGATGAAGCAAATGAGGATTCACTTATTTCAAAATGAAAACAAAGCCACAATCCTTTCCCTACATCAGACTAGCAGCCAATAAACTGAGTATCATTAATAGCATCCTGAATAATAATTTTAGCAAATATTTTGAATACTAAGACCCAGTACTTCAAGAAGAGATAATTCATTGCAGCAAAAATAAAACAGGACCTGAGATCCAGTTTTGTACCCACTCACTGAGTTCACACCTAGTGTTGTATCTGGATCTTAGATCAAAACTCTTTAAAATGAAAAATATCCTTGTAGTCCCTAAAAAATTGGCAGTCTTCTTAGGAAAGTTTAACATCCTTGGGATACAGAAACAAATTCCCTCTGAACTATTCCTTCCTAATATTCAAAATCAGGAATCCTGACTCCACAGTAGCTTTTCTCTCCACCTGCTCCACTAAATGGGGCAGGTTCAGAGAATCTCTAGGCAATTAAACTTCTTAAGCCATTCAAACTCAGGGACATCATGTTCACAAGGGGTGCCAGTTGAAAGACAAGTGATGATCTGTGAGCAGCAGCACTTCCAGGAAAGCACAGGACTGGAATTAAGATCCCCAGCATCATTTGCAGCACGTTGGGACATGCACATAGACCCTAAATTGTAGTGCCTAAATTGTAATACAGTGGCTGTTTAGGCAATCTGAATCTCTTTATGAGTCTGAGCTACAAACACTACCTTAAAAGGGTGACAAGCTCCCTTTCTCCTGAATGTGGAGAAGTGAATTCATGGTTACATTATCCTGTGAACCATTTGTTTATTTTTTTTTTTCTTTCAAACCAGATAAAAAAAACCAAAAAACAAAACAACCAAACTCACAAATTCTGATAACTGATAACTTCTGATAGCTTTACCAAGTATCTTCACGGATGCCTAACTTTGATTTTTTAACTTATTTTTAAAGTGAATTATATAGTTAATTTTTACACTGTAACATCATCAAGAAACTTATATTTTCCAAAGGGAAGAAAGCAATTATCACCAACTTAAAAGAACTCTGAAAGCCAGGGCATCAGTAAGATAAAATCAGAACAAAATAAAAACCATCACTGGAAACAGAAGCATTTGCTTTTTGATGGTAGTTTCAAGGGTATTTCTGGTTATTCTAAACAAGAAAATATTTTTAAAATTTCAAGATGGAGAAAAGATTTGGGCCCATTGATAATTTGATAAAATTATTATTTTGGAAATAATGTATACAGTTCTAGTCTCATTTTCAACTTTTAAAAATAATGATTTAATATTCAGTTCTTCAACAAACTCTTTCTCTCCTGTAGATCTCTATGCAGTCTAAAATTCACCTGCAACTAAGCCCACCTGGTTTGGAGCTTTTTCACTTGTTTCCTATCAAACTTTTCATGACTTTGTTTTCCACTGCACATCTGACAACTAGGAATTTTTGGGGGTATTTCAGATATGGTTTTACTTCAAATAAGTTGCTTTACAATGAACCTCAAACTTATACTGGATCTGTGGTATACTGGAAAACACTAAATAAATTCAGCATCATAGAACTGTCAGCGTATTACACATTTCTGTTCAGAAATATTTAATGTGGTTGTGCTCTCTGTAGTGCTTCATTATTCAATTTGACTTTTGCATTTTCATAGATACACTCTGTTTATCAGTGAACCAAGAGTTTTAAATCTATGTCTCCTTTGCTAGTTAGGCATGTTATTTAGAGTGTAGATTTACCTGAGATAATACAATAAAAGCAAAATGTTTGTTAAGCATAACAGAATAATATAACAGGAATGAAAATCTGACAAATTCCAAAGCATACATTTGAGTCCCATAGCAGCTGTTATTGTTTTTATTTCCTCTTCATGTAGGCTGCTTTTGTCTAATGCTTACTTCTCATTTAAAGTTTTGTTTATTTCAAGTGTATGTTACTTCAACCACTTTTTCTTGGCAATTTTTTTCATGAGCATGTAATTTTGACAAATACATTATGGTTATACTTGATCCCTCCTCCACTAAATTCTGAACAGATCTGAACAAACTAAAGTCAGCTCTTCCTGAAAGTTTCAAATAACCTATTAAAAAATCACTTCAGCCACATCCAGTTCAGCCTCCATTTATGGAAGAATGTTTTCCAGTGATGACACCCTGATGTACCATTTGGTAAACATTAAGAACTTGTGGGGTTGGCCTCTACTGACTCTGGTTCCCATTAAAATGATAACATTCAACAGCACTGCTTATGCCATTTAGCACCTGAAATACTCTGTTCCTCAGAACAAAGGAGATCAATATATTTAATTTACAAATATAGTTTTGAAAAAAAAAAAACACCTTTATAATTATGTCAAAGTACATAATCAATGCCTCAAAGTTAATCTAAGACAGAGGACACAAGCTAGATCATTTACCTTGAACTCCTGCCTAATATAGGCTATAGGACCTACTTAAATCCTCTCTGGAGAAAAATGCCACTTAATTCCACAATGTCTCTTTCTTATGCAGAGCAATTACTGCAAAAAGGAGACAAAAGCCAGCCAGGATAGGCTTGCAGTTTGCACCCTTATAGAAACTGAGCACACATCTGTCTCCTTGCACTCCCAGATAACTTGTTTTTCAAACAGAAACCATAGCTTTAATGCCTTTCTGGATGGCAGCAAAGGCTCTGGTATGTTGTTTTAGATCATTTAGTATGCCTTGCTGAACCCTTAAAAATATGCCACAAGCACAGCTACGTGTCAGATATATACACCAACATGGCAGAACCTGATCTTCACCACTGGCATCCTGCTGTGTCCCTTGCCCTTCTCAAAATGTCTGGTTTTGCCCTTTATCAGATCAGTTAGTGTCTGACAACCTTTTCTGAATTCATTAATGCTGTCTCCTTCTTAGTACTTTTAAAATCCTCTTTTTTTGCCCTTTTTTATCAGCTGCCTTTCCTAAAATTTTCATTTAGTCCTGCTCCCTTGCCATTGCTGACCTATTAACATATTTGTGTCCAGTCTCAACAGGTCTAAATTCAATATCAAACAATCAGCTCCTGTTACTGCCTTCCAGATAGGATGCAGAATATTCTCTTAATGGTTATTTCTCATTTATATGTGTGTTTTCTCTGACCAAGGCACCTCTTAATTTCCTCCCCTGAAAAGAAATGTATGAAGGTACCTGTGTCTCTCACTAAGTATGTCCAAGGTCACAGTAACCCCCAAGGTCTCCCCTAAAGACACTTCAGTTATCAGTATCTTTTTCAGGCCGAATCAGGTGCCAATTTCTGTTATTTTGCACTACCCCAAATCTGTTCCATGCTACAGCTCTCAGTTATGCACTGTAGGTCTTCACCAGACCTTTAGTTACAACACTGGATTGAAAATTTGTGTTTGGCTGATGACCAGTCAAGCCCAGGACTTCTTTTCAGTTTCACTGCTTTTCAGAGTCCTTGGTTTCATACACAGGCTGCATTTCCTTCTTGACACTTGACTTCAGACTCAGCTAGTGTAAAACACCAGTGTTTTACCCAGGACAGCCTAGCAGTCCTTTTCCTCTAACCTACACAGACACTTTTTGATCAACCACTCCATCCATCTACCCTTTTTAAACATCACCAGGGCGTTTTTCAGTATATTCAAAGTTCTTCAATACCCATAGATCTGTTAACATCAGCACAACAGATGCAGATGCTCTTCAACTAACTCCTTTAGAAATCAAGTTGGAAAATCAAGGCCTAGCTCATTCCCATAATTAAGGACAGTTCTGGATTTATTCATACAGAATTACAGGACTGACTCCTTGCTGTATCTGAATTTCTCTGATTTCCCTCCACCTAGTTAAAACAGCACTGAAGTGTCAGGAAGATCATGGGTTTTCTCAGCCTGTTTTGTTGGATATTTCTCTGCTGTTGGGAGAGATGAGCAATGGAATCATTTGGAGGTGGAAAACAGAGGAGACATTGATTTTTAAAGGCCTTTGTTACTTTAGCTCAATATAGCAGTCACATTTTCTTTTTTACTGCACTTCTACACACACACACACACACACACACACACATACACACAGTCTTAACTCACTCATTTCTCCCTAAGCCACATTGTAATGAGTACACTTAAAAAAGCCATATTCATTTTCTAAGCTTCCTTCCAGAAAACCCTTCCTCCCACTTGAATTATAACAATAGATCTCTAGATTTCCCATGACAATGCTTAATATGAAATCTCTATGCATAATCATTTAATGTAAGTTGCAAAGGTATAGCATTTCTCCTTGCTTAAAAACCCAATTAAGATTTCAATGTTCAGTGTTTAAATTATATGTTTATTGAGAAAAATACATAAAAATACCTCACTGTGTGATGGAGGCTTATTTCTGCTTTGGAAATTCAATTAAAATATCTATTTGTCAAATATTTATTATCATTCCTAAATAAATATTGGATGGACATGTAGTAAGTGCACATATTTTAGCCATCTTAATAATTCAAGAGACATTAGAAGAGTATAAAAATGCTATCTTCTTTCCCATATTTCCTAAACTTATGTAAATTTTGCAGCACTATTAAAGTCTTTGATATCAATGAAATAGGTATTTTTTACTGTGTACTTTTCAAAGTGGACTTCAAAAAGTAAGCTACTAGACTATAGATCCTAAGATGTGTGTTTTCATGCTATTTTTACAGTTGCCCTGCTCTTCAGTGCTGCAAGTTTCCCCATCATGAAATACAATGGAAACACAAAGTACATGATCATCCTCCTCACAGTTAAAAGAAGTATTTTCACTTTAAAACACTATTCAACATTAGCAAATATTAAAGTTACAAGCCCATCCTTTGTTTTAGTAGTTTGCTTTTGGAAGGGGAAGGGGGAGGGCAGGGGTTGGTTGTTTTTTGGTGGTTTGTTTGTTTTTTCCTATAAAATGTAATCTCTCTTAATCTTTGTATTACACCACTACTTGGGGCTCTCTTCTCCTTTGTAGATGAGGTATAGGAAATATGGAACAACATAAACTCTGCAAACTTAAGAAGCACTCAGAAAATAAATTATACATAGAATTCAGTCAGATTTCATATATCACATCTAGTTGCATAAGGTGACTTTCAAGCCATGCTTGAGTCTCACCAGCTAGGTCAAATTCTTAGGGTAATGCAGTATCTTGCAATATGAAACATGCAGCAGCATGCAATAGCTTTTCATCTGCTTATTGCTTCACATACCTGGAGTTACCTTATCCATTTGACATCTAGTTTCAGTTTTAAACACAGGGAAAAAAATGAGAGGGAACAGTCTATATTATACAATTTCCAAGAACCTTCACATGCTACAAAGTGGGCCATTGCTCCTGCAAAACTACTTTGCAAAAAAAGTATGTCAGATAAATCCTTAGCCCTCTTACGGCCAGGAAAAGCTTTTCTTTCCCTCATAGAGACAAAGATGAGTTATAAGGGGTAGTTCTAAGTGGAAAATGATCCTGTGACTTCTTCAAATACAAATGCATATGAACAGAAAATAATTGCAATGCTGCAGCCAAAGAACAAATTAGAATTTTTTATTGGGATAATGTGTTAAGGTGCACAGCAACAACAGTTGTAGAATCCAGCATTTTTTCCCCTTATTTCTCTACACCTTGACAATATCTTTCCCTACCAAAATGGCATACTGATTCCTCAAGGTTTTGCAGCCCTAATTTATGCATTACAACTGATTCTATATTATAACAAAAATGAAAAGCAATTTCCTGCAATGAAAAACATTACTTTTCCTAAGAGACAAATCCAGTATGTCAGAGATGCCTTTTTAAAGTCCTGCCTCAAAAATGACCATCTTTGCTGCAAGGTGATTATTATCATCTCCAGAATCAGTCATTTTCTACTGGTAGATTGAGGTTCATTTTCCCCATTTACTTAACTGTACATATTTTAAATCGACATGCTATTTGCCAATGACAGATACAAAACTAAGTGAAAACTGAGTCAAACCAATGCTTTGTACCTCATACTTCTTTCTGCACTGCTTTCTCAGTCTTTCTGCAAAAAGATTCCTAAATACTTTTTTGGAAAAGACAGCATTTCAGACACACATATAAGTGATTTTTTATACACAGATAGTGTATACAGACCCTCCCACTAGTGGTCCAGAAGCTTCTATTCAGAGCCAGAATGTTTATTTTGAAGTCACACCTGCAGCTCTGCTCATTAGTGACTAGTGCTGAAAAATGAGGTGTACCACAGGGTGGGATACTTCAGGTTATCTTGGCTGGTACACTTTGATTTCCCTTAACAGGCATTTTCACAGAACCATAGAGTCAGTAGGGCTGGAAAAGAAGTTCAAGATCAGCAAGTCCAACCTCTGACTGAATACCACCACTCCCACTGAATTACTCTTGGTAGTTCCCCACAAACACTTTCAGGGATGGTGACTCCACTGTTCCAAAATGCCTGTTTATGCCAGTTTGGAAAAGTCAAACTGTGTGAAGCATAATGCCAATTTGTTTGCATTTCCTGAAAACTGAAACACAATCCAAGCACTGAGAACACCCTTAAATCTGGTTTAAGCTCCTGCAAAATTATTTCTGGGCAAAATTAAGCTGGAGAGGAGAAATCTGCTCTTTTCCATCAGACTGGAGAACTAGGATATAACACCAAAGGCAGTGCTGTTTCACTGTACAAAACTTTTTTTTTTTTTTTTCCCCCTTAGACCTGTATTATCTACTGCACACTTAAGTATTCCTTTCAGAAAATACAGTGTTCTGCAGATTTGACTTCACTGTCAAGCAGCTTCAAAAACTGCCTATAACAGATGCCCACTTTCCAAACACCAAACAGAAGTGAGACAAAGCTTGTACTTCAGCTACAGATAACAAATAGAGTGAAAGGCCACATCTTAAACAGGTTCCTCTGAAATAAAGGCAATTTTCATGCAAAGTTATAAATAATACAAAACAGAAGCAGAATTACTCCCTAAAAACTGTATGTTGAGAGAGTGAGCTGGGAAATGAGAGAAAAGCAATAAATGGGTGATATTACCTGAAAAATGTCAATATAATAACAATAACAATAATTTAAAAGAACCAGCAGTAGAACATTGCCTTGAGGCAGCTATGATGTGCATGAAGTACCTTTTCAAATAATAGGTAACTCAAGGTCTCTGTGATCTTGGCACTCTTAAAGGGATAAATTCAAGTAGAGATAAACATGAATAATGCTTTTTTCCCCTATACTCACAAATGTAGGTTTTGAACTCTTAAATAAATGATGATTAACTTTTCAACTGTTCTTCAGTTTTGATATGGAATATATGTATTTTTTCCCTTCAGCTGATTTATTTTGTTTCTGTTCATTTTGAGAACACCTTCTAGTATTGTGTTAAGAGTCTTTTTTCTAGTGTCTGTATCTTCTACTGATGTGCTGTCCCTGAACAAGTTCTCTGTGAGTTTTCAAAGCAGAGAGTTTAAGTAACTTCAGGTCTGCAATTCAATATATCAGAGAATTAAGTTTACTCCTCTGAGAACAAAACAGCTCAGTGTGTCAAGTGACTGTTATTAAATTCATAAAAAAAATATGACAGTCTCCAGTTTTTTGGCTGAGCATTCTTCAAAGCTTCAAATTATTTTGAAAACAAAAAATCATCATGAGCTATTTTAACAAAATATTCAGTTATTTAAAGTTTCTCACTTAACAAAAAAAGTCTTCTAATCTTGCCTGGACCTGAGGACTCTTTGAAAAAAAACTGTGAATCCCTCAGAAGAAATTCCTAAATGAATCAATGAATACATAAACATTCAAAAATTACATAAACAAATGAATAAAATCCTAATTAATCCATAGTAATAGGGTTATTTTTTGCCTTGGAAAGCTTGAGTCATCAGGTGTAAAGCCAAACTATGTATTTTTTTACTTTGAAATAGAAAGCTAACACACATGCATGGGTGGATACATCCTTCACTGCAAAAATGCCCTTAGAGGAGTTTAAATGGCATTTCAGTGATACATCCAAAGAAATACACCATTCTGGTTTATCCAAGCTAGCATCCATGAAGTGTTTTCCAGACATTTAGATTCAGAAGCAGAATTCTAAGAAAATAATATGAAAATAACTATTTCTTTGATGGGCACCCAGAGGGACCTAAATGTATAGTGTTATTTCAGCTTCTTTTTCTAAGGAGAGTGTAGCAGTTTTTTTCTCCTCACTATTCACTTACAGCCTTTTCCTCTCCTTTGTCTCCTCTTTCACAGCTTTGAAGATTTCCTGACATGCCTATTGGGATGTGAAGTGCTGCCACTACACAGCTGGGAAAGAATGTACCCTCTCCATAGCTATAGCAATGATGAAATGTAGGGCAACTCTTCCTTATAAACAAAGGTTCAAGGGAAAGCCACTGGCTTTCTTAGCATTTTCCCTGTATAACTCAAATTCTTCTGGCAGCATGTAGTCTGAAGCAGTCTATATACCACTAGCTGAAGTTTACACCAGTCCTAGTCCTGTCACTGTTTCCAGGATACTATCAGTGCTGCAGCAGTACTATCTCTTCATGCTCCTTAGCCATATAATTGCTAACAGCACTAATAATAAATAATTTGTTCCCACCTCTAAGAGGAGTTCAACATCTGACAGCTGTTCCTTCACTTCTCTTAGTCTTCACTTTCAATAGACTTCAGTAAATTATGTGGGTTTATTGATTTCCAGTCCCAGACACTTAATGTTGGGCATGACAGCTAAGAACACCAGGCAGGAGCCTCTGTTTCTCAAAAGGTAGGGCACACCCTCTCCCAGCTCCTGTGCTTTTCCAAGCCCATCCTGGACTGGCACATTTTGTACCTCTGCCATACACTGGTGGAACAAGCCCCCACAAGACATGTAGTACAGCCCTACAACCAAGAATAGTTTCAGCATAATGACTCTGACAGAATAAGAACAAAATTTCCCAGTGATTAGTTATATTTTGGGTACCAAATTAGGGCTGCTCTGAGGTGAAATAAAATAAAATAAAATAAAATAAAAAAAAACACCAGACTCTTGCAAAGATTCTTAATTTAGGTCATTCAACTAAAGCAACCAAATTCTGAAGTGGTTTCAGAAAATGTTGACCTGCTATTTCAGCATCCCATTAGCAGGACTCCTTTAGTTTCTTTCACTGATCACTCCAGCACAGCCTCAGGTCAAGGCAAAATCTGGTAAGACAGAAGAGATGAAAGGAGAACACACAGAGTGTGCTTCAGCCACTGCATTCAGGGGCCAGAGCCTGTACTTACAAACCTCCCTGAAAGTGAACAAGAGCAACTGACACAACTGACCATCAGTCTCAATGCTAAAGTAAGATGTGATTGGAATTAGAATGCAGAACAGAATTTCCTCCACAGGGATTGCATGCACTACACATATATTTTCAAAGATCTTTCTTAATTTCCTATTTCACAGAGTTTTGTGTTATACACAGAGAAATACACTACAGAGACTCTATATGGATACACAAGACATCAGTATTTCAAATTGTTTGAACAACTATGAGAAAGATGGGATTTTCATTTTCTGTTTGCTGATAACTCAGTACCATAAATAAACACTTCTGCCTCTTCTTGTAGGCCCCTTCCAGGAAAAAAAATCCTGTGGGTGAGCTTTCTAGCAATAAACACCTGTAGGTCACTATTCTACTATCAATCGAGTATAAACTAGTCAATAAGAAGGATTCTTCTGTGAATTATAACTTATTTCAGTCTGAGGCTGCAAGAGTAACTACCACCTAGGAAGCAAGCAGGCAAAGCCTATCAAAGAAGAAATGTATTAAGGGCACAGAGAAAGCTTTCAACTGTAAAGAAATCATTCACAGTTCTGCAAAAACAAACACTCAAAGAGCAACTCTGAGTTTGGTGGAGCTCATCAGGTACCTGAGGGACACTCACTTTAAAAGATTTACTTCCTCCTGTTGGAAGATGCCAGACCACTCCACTGGGGCTGTTGATGGTTGGATATTGATTTTTGCACTCTGGACTCTTGAAAGGCACCTATGGCATACACTCTTAAACTTTGAAAATACTTTTCCTAGTGGCCATTTCATGACCAGTCCCTTCCACTCTTATTTCTGAAACAATTAAAGGAGGACTTTCTGGCACTGTGATGTCCTACAGTCTCAGTCCTGAGAGGTCAAAGCATATTGGTGCATGAACTGCTGTTTAAGACTTTAAAAAAAGGCAGAAAGAGGATTCACTACTGACTAATAGTGAAAACCTTTTTTCCCAGACATACAAGCAAGCAGTGATCTTGACTGGTGAGAAGCTGAACATACCCTGAGTGAATCCTGGCCTGCATCAAAGCAGCTTGGCCAATAGATCAAGGCAGGGGATTCTGTCCCTCTGCTCTGCTCTGGTGAGACCCCACCTGGAGTGCTGCATCCAGCTCTGGGACCCCAACATAAGGAGAATGTGGATCTGTTGAATGCAGAGGACACCATAAAGGTGATCAGAGGGCTGGAGCACCTCTCCTGAGAAAACAGGCTAAGAAAGCTGAGTAAGAGCTGATGTTCAGCCTGGAAAAGAGAAGGCTCTGTGGAGATGTTAATGCAGCCTTTCAGTACCTAAAGGGGGTTTATAAAAAATATGTGGACAGACTTCTTTTAACAGGGTCTATAGATGTAGAAAAAGGGCTTTAAACTAAAAGAAGGAAGATTTAACTTACATCTAAGGAGGTCATTTTTTACAGTGAGGGTTGTGAAATATTAGAGGAGATTGCCCAGAAAAACTGTGCATGCCTCATCCCTGGAAACATTCAATACACTGTTGGAGAGGGCTCTGAGCAACTTGATCTAGGGGAAGCTGTCTCTGCTTATTGCAGGGTGCTTGCATTAGATGGCCTTTAAAGTTCCCTTCCTACCCAAACTGTTCTATAATTCTGTGATCACTACAAAAACAAGATACATAGATGGGCATTAAAAAATACAGTATCAAGTGGAATTAAAATATTTGTGTCACTCAATACAATCTAATCTCACTGTTCTTCAGTGTTCAGTGGAATGCAGCTGTTCATATCTTTGAAAACTACATGTTCACATAGGAAATTAGTGATGAAAGAAGAATGATTAATAACACAGTAGTGATTATTTCTTAGGTTTACAAGTATCAAAGTAATTAAGACCTGAGGCCTGTAATAAATTCTTTCCTGAAATGTACCAGTATTTCTTTTTCCACTGCTGCTTCAGGATTTTTAAATTTTAGCCTTTAAACCTAATTTCACACAATACTCTGAGTTGGAAGGGACCCACAAGGATCATTGAGTCCAATTCTTGGGTGAATGGCCCATATGGGGATTGAACACAGAACCTTTGCTGATGGTGTTTTTAGAACCATGTTCTAAACAGCTGACCTAATCTAAGGTCACCTATGACTAGTTCCAGTTAAGATTTGAGTAAATCCTCCAATTTGGTGAAATGTAGAAACCAAATCTTTTAGAGAATTATAATCTCCAAGTAGAAAAATTAAATCTTCTAATGGTGATGCTTGATGTCACTGAACTATCAAGTCAAAGGAAAGAAGAGTCAGAGTAGATTTTTTTAGTTTCTCCACTGAACAGAGCCTGTGGTGGATACAGAATTAAATTTATCAGAGTTAACACAGCACACTCCAAGATAATAAATCATCATTGAGAATTTAGTCTTTTGGAATATGATTCTATGAATATATTTAACCTGATTTTCTACGGAAATAATTATGCTTAGTGAGCATTCATACCTGTCTCTCCCTCAGGTGTAGTGAGACAATAGGCAATTGCAATGAAATCTGAAAAAATGAGGAGGAAACAAAAGAACAGGTTTCTAAACACTTTGTAAAAGTATATGGTAAATTAAAAAACAGGGACATTCTGAATGCAACCTGAATTATTATACAGGCCAGAAAATTCACAGGAGTATGAAAGAAAAAGAAATAGAGACAATTCATTCATGTCTCAGGTTTGGGAAAATTCTCAGTCACAGCTCAATGTTTTCAGATTGACTGACCAAGGTCAGTCAATCTCAGGATGCAAATGCACTGGGAACTAGATGTCTTTAATTTCAGTGT
Source organism: Oenanthe melanoleuca (assembly GCF_029582105.1). NCBI lineage: Eukaryota > Metazoa > Chordata > Aves > Passeriformes > Muscicapidae > Oenanthe > Oenanthe melanoleuca. The sequence continues at coordinate 33,014,936 of NC_079333.1, read as the reverse complement.
TGATAGGATTTGATTTTTCCAAACAGTCTATTCCACAAAAACCAATATTCTTCTTTTATACAGATAAAAAAAATGAAAATACATACAGAACATGAAAAGATTCTATTGAAAACAGCTCTGGTAATCATAAATGTGCTCTTCTTGTCCAACATCTAAAAAAGCAGGCAAGGTTAGATGAGCAAAAAGGTCCTGAGATCTGAACTCAGATTCTGAATTCAGCAAGAATCCAATATGAATCATTAAGTGACCCACTGTCTTTCTTAACTTTTCTTCAGGTTATTTATATTGCCTGATATTCTAACCTCTATTAAAATCCTCTCTTCAGCATTGATCTCCAAGCACAGCACTTGTACCAAGGAGTCAATCAATTCAAAGTTTCCTCCAGCTTAAGAAAGTTTGTTAGGCTTTGTACCAGAGACTATTTCATGATCTCTTACACTGACCACTGATTTACAAATGCAAGTAAGTCTCTTGATAGTGCTGGGTATGGTTTTTTCAAGTCCTTCAGTAATGGAAGACTAACATCACTGCACTAATATGAATTATTTTATGTAGAGTTTCCTCTTTAAAATGTATTTAATGTTCAAGCTAGAGCAAGGTAATATTTTATTCTTAAGGATTTTGTCTGTTTGTGCATTTGGGCATTGTACTTTACGAATCACAAAGTTCTAGTCTACACCTGAATCTGTATATTATGCTGGTAAGTTGGCAGAGAATCTCACATATTCTCTGAAGTATGTCAAGGAATTTAAACTGCCTTTTTTTTTTTTTTTCCCCACATAAAAGAATTTGTTTGATTCTCCTAACTCTGTAACTGTTATTCAAGTGTGTTCTTATGAGAGCTCTAAATGATTTAAGAGTGAGCTCAGAGATTGGTGAAGGTACTGAGTAAGTGGCTTAGCACAACTGAAGAGTAAAAGGATAAGAGCATCCACTAAAGAGAGGGCTGACAGGAGTGTACTTACAACTTTAACTCCTGGAACAGCACTGATCAGAGATTTAAGGTGGATCTGCCTCAAATTAATCATCTATGTCAAGTCTCACTGAAGCCTTTTAATCTCAAATCCTCAAGTATTTTTTAACTGCAAACTAGGGCACAACATTTTAAATAAAAACAACTGAATAACATTACTTCAAAGAGAATTTTTTTTTAAAAAAAAAGCTTTCTTCAAAAGCCCCCTGCAACCTTGCAGTCAACTTCCTGGTACACCAGCATGGTCTTGGGCAGCTCAGGGATGCTCAGCAAGCCCTGCACTGTCCTTCCACCAGATCATTGGCATTTTATCTTGGCATTTTTGGGACCATGCTGATCTGCTCTCCAGCTCCACACTGGACACTTTCTGCCAACGTGCACACAGTAGTCTTATTTTACCCCAGGAGATGGGAATATCTCCTCACCCTGGGGCAAGGCTCATACCAAAGCCACTACCTCTCTTCAGGAATAGGTCCCACAAATCCATGACATCTATGGATGAAGGTGATCTCCTAATAAGCACTGGGAAGTGCTCTGAACTAATCAGTCCCTTACCATCTTCCCTTTCATTCTATTATTAAAAATAGGGCAAGTAAGACTGCTTTTGCCCTAATACACCCCCAACCATTTTTTTCCCTATTTAAAAATCTTTAAATAATACTGATAATTTCAAAATGTGTTTAAATCTACTGAAGAAAATATTTTATGGTTTTGGGGATGCAGAATTCTGTAACTTGGATAACTGGACTAAAATGAAAAGTTTATTTCCAGTTGTTTGATATGGGCAAGCTACACTTTTTTCTCTCAACAGCAGCAATCTTAATATATTTTGTAGCTTTGCCATTTAATACAGAGAGATGATTTCCCTCTAATTTCTAAAAGCAGTTTTGTAGAAGAAAATGGGTAATCAACATGGAAAATGTCTTTTTTTCTGAAAACGCTTTTAGTCTGACATAAATGACAGCTATTTAAAGGCAATCACTTGTGTTTTATATCTCACACAAAAACCAGCAGACACACTGCCTTTGAGACAAAACACTGATACATGTGACAGAACATTTCAAGCAGTACTAATCAGAAGCCACAGATCCAGCACCATCAAGAAAACAACTGAAACATTGTCCATTAAGATCTGTATCTCTTTTTGCTATTGTTGTTCAGCCTTTCACTGATATTACACTGCACCATGAATAACCAATTATCCCCATCTGACAGGTACAGGAGATGCAAATCACATTGGTTCTGCAGTATGTACACTGATAACTTACACATCTGTTAAAAATAAAGTGCTTCTCAAAATATCACCCAGGAGGCATGTGTTCTGTTGTCTGTTCAGTGACCTTTGGCAACTCTAGTCCAATGAATAACTAGTGATGCGTGAGTAACTCGGGAGACAGTAGAGGAAAAGTGCCTATAACCTTAGATGTAATCTGTTATGAAGATGGTCATGATTAAAAAAATACATTGGTCTTTCATAATTTGCCTGAGAGAGCAAATCAATGAGAAAATAAACTTGCTTCCTTAAGTTTAATGGTTATGGAATTCATTACCCTGGACAATTAAAAATACAACATGCAGAAAAAGTGCAGTGAATTATATAATTTAAGTATCTAACTTAATGGTAATTTGCTGCTTTACAGGCATTTGTTAACACGGCATCAACTACATCTTGATAAATCTGGCCTTCCCTTCAGTCATTTCATGTAGAAAGAAGCTGAACTGTGCTTCAAGATGGAAAAACTTCATATTCCCAAGATGTTGGCAGAGCACCAAAGGAATTCAGCAATGACACTTTTGTACCCATTAGAAACTTTTGTAAGCAACCATATGACATATTCCAAAGCTTAGACTTTCTTTCTCACACCCTGCATGGCCCATATGGCCTTGATCTGTGTCAGACAAAGTCAGCACTGTAAGACAACAGCTTCCTAACCAAAAGGCAAGGAAAAACCACCAAATCCAGGGAGACATGGTACAACACATATTGCTTTGGCTTTGGTGCTACGTTACCAACAAAGCCTTCACTGCAAGCCCTGATTACAGCTCAGATATTTCAGCCTTTTGAGTAAGTATATCTTTTATGCATAGATATGGTCTACAGCTTTTATGTAGCCACTTGAACATTAAAAACCCTTTAGAAATTTTTCTTTTATAGTACAACGCTACATATCCTCTACCATGCACATATATGGCGAAACCAAAGATTTTTAAAGAGAAATCATTCCACAATTCCAGTTGACAAGCTAAAAAGGCAGTTACCAAGTCATAGAGGCCCTTCACAATAACCAAACACCCAACTGAGTCCTGACAGAGTTTATGAGAAAGCATTTTGAATGCAAGTAGCTAAACCTGAAACTTCTTAATAGCATGGAAGACTTCTCTGTTGTATCATCCACATTTTTATAGTTCAGAATAAACAGTGGACATCTTTATTCAAAAGATAAACTATTTTATTCTTAACTACTGTTAATTTCACAATTAATCACATTATTTTATTACAGATTATATTTTCCTACAAGAGAGAATAAATTATACTTACCCTCTCCAAAGTAATTTCTTCAAATTCATATTCAATTTCTGTTCCATTGACCTAAAGAAAATGAAATCAGAAAATTCCTTAAATCCACATGGAAGGCAACTTCATGGGCATACTGTACAGCTGTTCCAGTATCATTGGTTTACTGAAGCACATTTTTCACCATATAGCTGAGGAGCTCTAAAGTACAGACTACTTAATTGCCCTTTGCCTTGAAGGTGCACAATCAGGCTTATAAAATGAAAGCAGTAAAAGTTCAGTATGCAATGGCTATATAAATCACCAACATAATAAGACTGATATTTGATGGAGTGTGTTTGTGGACTTTGTGCTAATGTTTAGTTTCCAAAGTAATAGTTTTAAGTAAAATAGAAGACCTGCTTCTAATATTCTCACAATGGAAGGTAAATTATTTATGCATTGTCTTACAAGCTCCAATTTACATTGCAACACAAAAACAGACAGGAAATTCACAGTACTTATGTAAAAATCACTCACTGGTACATACACTGAAATACATCTTGTTTACTATATTAACCTAGGGCAAGAACACGACAGAGGACCTTTGCAAGAGACAGCTGAATGGCAAAAAGACACAGAATGTTAATGCAATTCCTATGCTGAGTCCCAGTGTCAAAATAAATTAAGCTAAAAAATGTAGAGCACCAAAATGGATTGTGCTGGACAAGAAATCTATCAGCTGAAGTGATGACACTGATTTAAGCAGTATTCCAAAACTTCTTCCAGTCTGACATGGATTTTTTTTTGTCCCTCCAGCAACTCACTCAACAAACCTTTCCTCCTTTTCTCATTTCTTAAATATGTAGAGTAGAACATCTGAGAAAGCTACAAAGGCTCACTGTATTGAAAGTTAATGGCAGAGCAATGAAAATATATTTATCATTAAAATCTCAGAAGAATTGCAAAGAATCACTTTGATACAACTAGTCAGCATTTTTTTTATTTGGCCAGAAAGTATTGATGAATTTAAAAAAAAAGAAGAATAAAAATATAGTAATCATGCTATTTTAGTTTTTCTAATCATGGGATATGCCCTGGAAAATAGCTTTGCTTTAGTGTTTTACCTAATTTATACTTAATGAAAAAAAATATTTTTCAAGACCTAAACTGGAGGAAAGCATTGGGATTAACTTTATCCTGGAGGCATAAATTTGTTATTTCTCAAAACAAGAACATTTATCACTCCTCCCCACTCCCAACTGCTAATTTTCTGTATTAGATTCCTAACTGCAATCATAAAACACTGTACATAAATCATTCTTTATCTAGTCAAGCACCTTTCAAATGTAATTAGATACTTCTCTTGTGAATATTTTAACAAGGTACATGTACCTGCCAAACAAAAGCTTCCTCTAAAATCCACCAACTATTTAATTTGTTTACAATTCGTGATCTGATAAACCATGAAATCAGTAACAGAAATACAATTTCCAGAATCTGTGTTGAAAAGGAAAGAGAGAGAAAAGTCCAAACAGACACCTCATGCTTAACAATTGCATCAAAACACAGCATCAGTGAATATAATATTTAATACATGCATACTATTTGGGGGTTTTAGTTTATGATGACTGGGTAATGACATCAGATTACACTAACATCAGAGATGGATTAAAAAAAAGCCTTCCTATGCTATCACTTAAATGCTTTCTGCATAGACTCTTTTATTAATATGGGCAACTTACTAAGATCTTTATAGCTATTCAACTTTTTGTCCTTTCTTGTCTAATGATAATGAAATCAAAGCCATCTATATGTCTCTGTTTTCATGAACTTCTCTTTCATCTTAGGTTGGTGGATAGCTCTGATCTATGTCTTCAATTCCTCAGTCTTGCTCTATAAAGCTGTCTTTGCTTCACTGCTTATAATCGCTTTTCCTTTGCATTAAAAACTCATTAGTGCAGCAAAATGGGAAAAAGAGGGATATGAGAAGTGAGCAACCTCTGTGGAAAGATGAAAGGAGAAAACACAAGCTGAATACTCAATTTGTATTTGCACACAAACGATATCTTGCTTATGACCATCTGAGGGGTTTCTATTATCATCCACATTGGCAATTCTCAAAATGCCTTCAATTCAAATCGAAATTAATTGCAGCAGAGATCCATTATCAGGCTCCATAGCAGCAGGGGTGTTATGAATTAAAAAGCTGATCTTGATCCAGCTCCCTTTGTTATTTAAACATACATGTCTGCATATGCTGTTCACTGCCCTGTTTGTTTTGCTGTTTGCTCAGCAAACCAGTGCAGTTATTTCATAAAGAATTTAATAAGATGCTGTCCCCACCTGAGGCAGGTGGAATGATGCTTTATGCAGTACCACTCATTGCTAGCACCATTTTACTTCATATTTAGACTCTCTGGCTGCACCTACAATGCTGAATTATAGTAAGTTTTCAGCCAAGTCTCAGTGCTTACGGCTGTTTCTGTCTGGAGCATGCTGGAAGCAAATAGCCAAGGAGTGAGCCAACAGTTAAGCAGGAAGAGAATCATGGCTCTAGCACTGGAACTGGTTTATTGGTGCTCTCATTTAGCAGCATATGGACATACCCTCTGTTTTTGTACATTTTTAACTTGACAGTCTCTGGCCTGTCAAAGTGCCTAAACAAGCTGTCTGAACCTGCAACTTCCATTTCTTGCAAGCAGTGGCAACCTACTCTTGTGTCTTTCTTCGCATGACTTTATATCAGACTGCAGTAAGAACTGAAAGCAAAATTTACCACAGCCTCCATGGTTTTAGATAACTATGAAAAATTACAATCATTTTCATTCCGTTTTCTCTTCTCCGCATTTCAAGAAACCAGCAGCATTTTCCAGTTGGTTGGGAAAAATTCTTTCTCAGTTTCTCGGAGTGCAAGTTCCAGGAATATGACAGATATCTTTAATGTCAAATAAAATTTACATTTATAATCTGAAATGTCAGGTAGTCATCTAACTCTATACTCAAGTGAGTAAAAAGAGGCACGTGAAAGTCTTAATTAATTCCATCCTCTGTTAGAAATCTCAGGTAGGTGAGGTGAATTGTGCCTGGAGGTTTCCTTTCACTATGTACGAACAGAGTCTATAAACGATGTGTGAAGATAGGTGAGCACTTGCCTTAAATCTGTTTTCCATGCATTTCTCCTGGCTATAGACTGGTAACAAATTTCTGCTTAAGAGATGCCGCATGCCTTTCATAACTATGCACCACTGAAAGGCCGGATCTCCGGTTCAGCAGCTTTTCCAATTACTTTTTCGGGCTTGTCTGCACCTGTAACTGGCAGCACGTATCTAGCACCTACTCCCACAAGCCAAACTAATCAGGATATCCACAAGGAACAACTCAATCTTTCCCCCTCTCCAAAAGCCAAGAAACACTGCTCTTGGCTTGTCTCTGATTTGGGACACACATGAGCACTCCTTGAGAAAGATGCTCCACAGCACCTGTGACAGTAAGGGGCCACAGGACTGCAGCAGGAGTGGGTAAGGGGTACACACAATGAGGTCCATGGGAGGACACAACCCACTGCATCCCTTCTTCAGGGCACTGGAATCAACTTCTGTCTCATCCAGGAACTCATATTTCTGGCAGAAGAAAAGAGATACTATTGACCAGGACAAATTGTAAAAGTGCTACATGGGAGCAGATGCGCATGTAATCTAGATAATTTTGAGGGCCTCTGCTGCATGGCCAACACACTTGCAATGCAAGAAGGTTCTCAGCCTCCTGACCTTGCATATGTTCATGATTCACAGCCTGATGAACGCACAGCCCTTCTAGAATAAATTACCACACTTTAATTAAGCTCCCTTGTTTAAAAAGAACCCCTTGCAAAGACAAGGTAACAGTTGCCTTTCATTTAGGGCTGCATCTGCTATTCCAGAGGACTTTCCAAAACAATTGACAAGAAAATGTCTTTAAGAAAGAGATGTAATGTAGGGTAACTATCTCGACTCAACATTCAAGAGAGATTTCCTGGCAAAGCTCTCATCACTATTAGAGCTCACTTGCCTTTCTAAGAAGAAAGCACTACTCATCTTCAGTGACACTTTCAGGAGAAATAAGTAACAGGTAAAAGAGGTTTTCATACACAATTGTGTGAAAAATCTGAAATAAAGCCCAGCATACAGAATGCCAAAGTAAGGACCTGAGAAACTCAGATTTGTTTGTTCCTTCATGAGAAGACACTTAATTTCCAGAAAGTACTTACTTTCTCTCCTTTATGGCAGTTTAAGGGTGACATAACCAGCTGAAGTGTGAAAATCAGTTCTACAGATTACGCTAAATTCCTAAAATCCCTGAAACAAACATTTGTTGGGCTTTTAATTTTCTGCCACATACTCTTCCACTTTATTAACACCTTTTAAAATATTTTTTCTCACAGTAACAATAGTAATTTGATACTCTTGTATTTTACTTCTGGACTTATTTGATTTGATGGACTTGTTTACACTCAAAAAGTAAACATTGCTTAATTCTTCCTTCCTATACTTCTACCCCACTACAACTGCATCCACTCAGTAAGACATATATTTCATTATGTGAATTTTAATGATAAAAATTGTATTATGATAGCAGCAACAACAGAATCAAAATATACAATTTATACAACTGCAATATTTCAAAATCCCTGGACCTACCCTATCTAATAAAAATTGCCATCAGAGCTGTTTCTTATGCTAAGTCTTACTTTCAAGAAGAGATTGTTTTGCCGAAAAATTACATCTGTAGATTTTTATTACAAGCAAAACTCATTTTAATATTTAACTGGATATTGTTTTTCAGAAAACGGCAAGAAAGAAGACTACTTCTTCTACCATATGCATAGGAAGGTAACTACCCTGACACTAATTTTCATTCAACATGCAAAATTTATTCTTTTGGCTGTATGGTTTCTCCGGCTGTCTCAACACCAAACCTCAGCGGAATACAAAATTGCCAAATTCTTGTACAAGTACCTTCAGGATATATTTGTCCTACAGAAATTTTGACTGTATAATTAAGATGGTCATAGACTTAGAGAATCATAGAATGGTTTGTGTTGGAAGGGACCATAAAGATACCTATTTTCAAACCCCCTGCCAGGGGAAGGGACATCTTCCACTAGACCATGCCATTTTACATTTCAGAAACAGCAAGCCCATTTGGGTATCTAACAAGTATTAAATAGCCTTTCACAATTTCTGTTTTGTCACCAAAGCTAAAGAGTGATCCTTACTTAGCTCTTGAAAACTCCAGATTTGGGTTCTTTCTTTATTAATTGTCAAAGGAAAGTTGCTGATGTTCTTTTGATATTGCTTTCCAAAATTATTATAAGTTTTCCTTCTTACTGCATATAAACACACAGAAAACACACTTCTGATTTTTCTGATTTCAAATGTGATGACTTTGCATTTTCAAGCTGTCCTAAAAAGGCTGCCAGAAAGTTTTCATTCTAGTTTTTATCTGAGTGAGTACATTTCATGGACTATTTATGTGAGATATCCCACACCTATTTTTAATTATGGTGCATAACTAAGCTCATTTCCTTCTTTTTACCCATGTTTCATTTAGAAAACAAGGAAAATATGTTAAGTTTTTTAATCAAAATCTACCATAATCTAAAACTTTCTCGTAATTTGACTATTCTGGTGTGAAGAACAAAGAGTAAAAAACCATAGAGTTTTCAAATAAATTTATGCTTTATCAGGAATAGATCAGATCTGACCACCAGTCACTGTACATCCTTTAGGGAAGACAACACCCTCAACACATAATTAGCAGAGCTCCAAGAAGCCAAATCCAGCTCTTGGTCAACACTTGCAAAGATCTGATGCCATGATTATCTTGCATCCTGCTCAAAGGGTGCTATCTATATTCCTTCTTTCCTTTTTAGATGTCTCTTCTATCCTTCAGGACCTCATTTTTATTCAGCCTCCTCTCCAGTGACTTTCACGATACTCACCCTTTCTGCCTCCCCCTCTGTTATCCTGGCTTTTCCTGTTTTCATTCCCCTTGAGAAAATACTCATCTAGCAAGTAAACATGGTCACTCTTCTCTGATTGATTCTCAAATTGCACTTTTATTTTGCTCTACCCCATTTTTCATATCTTGTTCAGAACAGTCATGTTTTCTTGTCTATTGTACATCACAATCCCCCAGCTGTAATCGCAACTTCTCATGTCTCCAAGTCAGCCTCCACTGCTTTCTGATTTTCTTTCCTTTCAGGTTTTTTGTCTTCCTTCTTATTGCCTCCCAAATTTGTTCTGTTTTCCTCTCACACATAGATACACACACACATACATACCAATTTAAACTTACTTTATCTAATCACCTTTCATCCAAAGCCTTACTCATTACTAGTTTTCTACCTTCTCATCTTTTCCAACTAAACTTGAAACAATCTTCTCCCACAACTCCTATTAAGCCACGGATACACTCCATGTTCCTTGATTCTTTTCACTAATGCTTCATCTGCTTGACCATAGTTTCAAAAGAAGGGATTCTCTTCTGGTTTCCCCTACTCACTGCTCTCATTCCTCATAATCCTTTTTGCTATTCAGCAACAATTTATATTTACTTTTTTTTTTAAGCTGTTTTTTCACCATAGAGCGGACACCTTCAACAGTTTGAAAAAAAAATTTTGCTGATGCCCTTCTCCAAGGTATTCTTATTATGTTATGAGATTTACAATGAGCCATCAATTTCTTTCACCTCTTCTTTGTTTTGCCCATATTTTGATGGAAGCATTATTTTAAGTGTAAGCACTTGATACAGCTAATGCAGACGCAACACAAACTTCCTAGTTTTATAAGCCTAATGCAAAAGCTGATAAAAGCAGAGATCATGATTTCAAGTGGGGTTCACAGTAAATGGAAATGAAATTACATCTGTGTGTGAAACAAAAGAAGAAGAGTGCACAGTTCAGCTTTGTTATTTACAACCTTCTCTCTTATGCAGAAAGAAATTCACACCATCATATTACCTATCTAAAGGGCAGATATCCAAGTTAAGAAGTGATCAAGCTTTTGGAGTGTTTTACAGGTACTGGAGAGAGGAATCAAGGGAGAGATTTATGCCATGTGTCTTAGTCTTTGGATGGAATTGTTTTTTAAGAACCTGCTTGCCCATTGACTATATGGGGAAACTTTTAGACTTCCAGGATTCACATCCTAAAAAAATTAATTCTTAAAAAAGAGCAGAGTTCATGGAACTAGGCGATCTTTAAGATCCCTTCCAAACAGTTCTGATACAAAAAACGAAGAATTTTCACAGAATCTTAAACTTAGTACATGTATCAGTGCAGGACTTTGAAGCAGTACATTCCAGAGAACTGGATTTCTTCCCACAAAATCACATTCTTTCTTGTACAATTCAGGTCATTTACTGTACAGCTTCAGAAGCTCACAATCACTTTGCATCTTATTTTCTTCTTTGCATCTTATTTTCTTCTTCTTCTGCCATTGCTGACATGGTAATATATGCGTTATAAACACTCAGTTTGTTAGGTTCTTCTATCTCTGCTCTATTTTAGATTTAGAAGAAAATCCATCACACCTTTCAAAAAATTTGAGCCATTCAGACATTTCTAGAAATTATTTTTCTGGTGTAATCTATCATTCCATGCACAAGATACTTAAAAATGGAAAATAGCTGTTGCTTGGTTGACCTTATTTCATCAACAAAGATTATAAAATACTTGTAAACTGGGACTTAATTTTAATAATGTCTAATACTTCAATTTGCATAATTTGATTTTAAAGGTTGGTAACTGTAAGAGTGTTTAAAAGGCAGAAATTATTACATGTGGGTTAAGTTTGATTCATTTAAACATGAGTAATAAATGTTCCTCAATTTTAGGGAAAAAATCAGTAGCATACTAACTGGCAAAATTTTAGGCAAGGAAAGAATAACACTAATTAACTTCATTCTTTGGTATCCATGACTGTTTATACAGTCATTATATAATGAAATATTTATAATAGGCATAATAGGTATACCACATTTCCTCAATAAATAAATCTACAACCAACATAATCTAATCTCTTACAATTTGCTCAATGGAAACATACTCTGACTCATATCTGCATGCCTATAATTGTCCACCAGTACCTTTGTTTAGCTTTGAGAGTTAATCCTCCTTTCACTGCTCTCTCACCTTACTGCCTATGAAAAAACCACAATCAATGTATTCTTTTGGGTTCTTTTGTTCTTTGTGTTAACTCCAGCACAAGCACTGAAGGCTAAACTGTACTGAAGGTAGCACTGGTGCAATCCCACTGGTGTCACTGGGCTTGTACTCATGTAACTGAATTTGCAGTTATTCATCTGTGGATGTACTTACCTGCAAGGAGGAAATAACCCTGAAAAAGTGAAGAAAATGCCTGCACTAATAGTAAAAATGAGTAATAAGGAATATTCACACACATAAACTACATGCACATTTTTAAACCAATGTGGATTCCCCAGGACAAGCTTTTTATGTGTGACTCAGATGCTTTACAAGTATTTTTATAGCAGCAGAAGCATTTGCTATTTCTCTTAAAATCTTGGAGGGCTCTTCAATGTATGTATGGGAAGGGAGCCACAGTCCTCTGCACTCTACAACTAAAAGCACAGCAGAACAGCACCCTCATACCCAATTAATTTTGTTGCAAAAAAAGAAAAAAATAAAAACAAGACATTTTGAATGGCTGAGACAAAATCACAGGTATTCTGCCTCTCCTCCCAAGCTCAAGGAAAGAAAATTGATCTAACTGCTGCTCACATGGATTAACAGTGTAAACCCTAAGAAGCTAATGCAGCCTGACTGATCATCACCAGTCCCAATCTAAGCCTAGCCAATATTCAGCCAACTATTCCAAATACTTCTTGAGCTTTCTTGGTTGGAAAAACTGGTTTGCATCAGTTTGAGAAAATTTGAGTTGGTTTTTTTTTTTTAAATGTCAACTTAAATCTAAGGAGAGAGGAAAATATCACTTTCATCCACCTTCAATCAATCTAATTTCTGATGCAATAATGAAATCTTGAACTTGAAAGTTACTCTGAAAGTAATTTCTATACATTGCCTCAGTATTCTAAAAAAAAATGATTATTTTCAAGATTACCTATTAATATATAACAGCAGAGATGAGCAAAACTTTATTAGAGAACTGAGGAAAGCCAAAAGAAAGCTTGAGAAAAATGGTGACACATAATCCTCTTTAAAACAAGCGTGAAAAGGCTGCAGTGCTCTCTTGCTTTAAGTAAGCAGTAATGAAAAGACCTATGGTACAAGAAATACTCTAAGAATATTTTTACTACACTAAAATGCACAACTGCAGCACAGAAGTACTCTGAAAATGTTTAATGTCATGCAATACTATTTTAAAATGTCAAGTATTTCATCATCTCTTTCCAGAAGCAGAGCATATTTCACCAGTTATATGAAATATCTTTATTACATTCTCTGTAGGTTTCCTGACATAATGAAACCAGTAATTTCCACATCAAAGCTAACTTATTTGGCAGCAGAGATGTGGAAAGTATTCTGGTTCTTATCTGAACAATATGTAATGAAGTTAGTGGTCGTTGACCATCACAGCTAAATTTGTGTACAAATCTTCTCCTGGACATCAAATACTCCAATATGCACAAGGCCACTCACCAGACATTTTACTTGCCATTACTACATTGTAGGTGCTCCAGCATGTCTGCTGCACAGGAAAGTTATTTTCCAGGATTAAATGTACTTCTGCTTCATCCTAGCTCTATCACAGGAGCCATCAGCCCATCAAATGTGCAGACACACAAACCCACGAGCAGAGGCACAAGGGCAGGTGGAGATACCCTGCCGAGACCTTTCCTCTCCCAGGGAAGCTCAGCCCCTGGCTCAGGGTGACACCCACCACTTGGTCAGATGGGGAGCACCTTGCAGCCTGGGGAGGGCATCTCTGTCTGTGGGGCTGGGACGCATGCAGGATGCAAGGAACAAGTGTCTTGGCATTGCAACAAGACTCAGGAGAGTTCTAGGTGAGGAAAATAAGGCGTGGAAAAGGGAAGGACAGAAGAGGTTTAAAATTAGAGAGGGAGAAGTACAAAAAAACAGAGAGGTAAATGAGACAAAGGAGGCTAGCCACATGTAGACAAGGCTAGTCAGCTAATTTCCCTGTCTAAGCCCTGCCTGCTGAACATCATCTGTCATGCCTTCCATTAAACTCCATTTCTTCCTATTTTCTTGTGTAAGGGGTTCTGTGTTCTCTGTGAAGTGTAATGATCCAATGGCACCAGCAGCTGGAATGCATGAGGGAGCCTAGAAGCAGTGAGTCAAGCTGGGCTAGCTGGGGAGCAGGTGAAGCAGTCAGAAAACTGGGGTGTGTACGTGCAACTGGAAGTAAGACAAAGGAAGAAGAAGTTGGCTACTGAAGGGGCAAGGGATCCAAGGTAACTGCCCAAAAGACTTTAGGATCCAAGTGTTGACTGAGATCCATTTTGGGGTGTGTGTGTTTTATTGTGCAGGAGTAAGGGCAAGGATCCAGGGCCAAATACTGGATGTGTCTCAGCTCAGTTGTAGGAGGAATCAGAGTCCCACAGGGTGGGTGTGGATGTTGGTGCAAAAGTCTGTACCAGCAGCTGGACAGGGGCTGCAGGATCAGCTGCCAGCATCTGGAACAGCAAGGATCTGGAGCCAGCACTCCTGAGCTGACCAAGTGTCCAAATCCAGCTCCTGGCAGTTTTCACACCACACACAAATGAACATATGCATACACATGGGAACACGAGGAGGCCACTTTTGTTTGTGTGGGCACTGACTGCTGTGCTGTTCTGCTCAGATGTGTGATTCTACCTGAATGCCTTCTGTCTGTCTGTGTGCTTACTGGGAATACAGGCCGACCTTGCTATGGATTGAGCACTGTGGCATGGAGTCCCAGCAGCCTTGCTCCCATCAGGCCAGCAAATTTAGCAGCCCCCTAACATCTTGCAGTAATTTGTGCACACCTACTGCAAACACAGCATTTTTTTTTGTTATACAGACTACAACTCGATGCGATGCTAAACTGAGAAAAAAATTCTTTGCAGACTCATATTCATTGCTATGTATCTCCAATTTTCACCCAAGAAGAAAGATGAATGTGACAGGAAAAGCAATTCTTACAACCTTCTTGAATCGTTCTTTACCAAGAAACAGCAGGGAAAGAAGAATGGCTAGAAAAATATCTGGAAATAAGAAACTGTGCTCAAAGCATAAATGATGATGGAGTTTATACAATATTAAAGCTTTAACTTTAGTAAAGCAGGGGAATTTCTACAGAATATAAAAAACTTGATTTTAGCTACAGCCAAAACTCAAAAAAGATGTGGAATTAAAGATTGGGAGAAAGTCAAGTATGATTTATTTTCTTTCAGTAGATCTGCATAGAGAGACCAAGTCCATTGTGACATGATTGAATCAGGGATGCCCAGTTCTGACCAGCCTGTCTTATTGATAAGATCAGCCTCCCTAAGACATGAGGATGGCTCCTGGAGATTGGTCCTTATTTTGAAAGGAAGATGAAATTCTTTCAACAATTTCAAGATATACAGAAAAAAGTCTCACAAACTAGAATATATTTTTGCCCTTCTGCATGGAATTCAAATACTTGGGGAGTGAAAGAAGAGCACTTATCTGTCTTAGTTTACAAACCAACTTCAAACTAATACACAATGCTGCTAAAAAGAAATTAAACAGTATTGAATGCACCAGGTGCAAATTATATTTCTCCTCTAGGGAAAGACCAAAACTGACCATATGGACAGTTGAAGACTTTTACTATTTTTAGAATAAGAAAGAGCACTACCAAGATACCACGTATGTGCTTCTACTAAAGAGAAAGACTGCAGTGAAATCTAAATGATTAATCAACCTTGCATTGTGCACATTACTTAAAAAATTAGTATAGCTCAATAATTTCAAGATAAACACAGTGTGCTATACTCACGTTTCCATCACCTTTACAAAGTCTAAGTCCTGAATTTGGACATCAGACAAGATTAGTTTTGTTATAACCATGCTAATGTTCACCTTAGCTGTGCAAAGTACGAAACAATCACACCTGTCAACATTCAGTAAAATGTTTCTTCCTAGCAAACACAAAACCATGTGCTCAGCATAAATAATTTTTGACTAAAAAGAACCCAGAACTTTAAACTGTTGTCACCTTTATGAAGAAGAATTTACAGGCACAAATTACTCAACAACTGATTGAATACGTTAATGTAAGATACAAAAGAAATGCACTTCAGTTATTATTTCTCCTTATTGATAATCTCAACAAGTGGAAACTTAGCGCATGTAGAAATCTTTACTTCTATTACCTTCAAACTAAGCCAATCTTCTATAGAAAATTATGAGGGCTACAATTTCTAAGATCAGGAAAACAGATATTATCTGTGGCATATTTGGGTTTCCTACGCTATGCTAGGTCATCTAAACAGTGATTAAAAATTTAATTTACTATCAATTCTGATTCACCAGATCACTGCATTAAAAGTAGCATGAGGTTTTATTGTGTAAAATGTGCATTAGAAATCACTCATATTTCCAAAATGTCTACACTCACAACTTGCAACAGTAGGGACTTCAGAATATTCGCTCAAACTGTGTTAAAGTTGTGTTAGTTTTACAGCATGGATCAGCTAATCCCTGGCTAACAGTGGGGGGAAATAAGAGCATTTAAATGGCTAATTTTGTGATTTTATTAAAGGAGAGTAGTGTTCCACTGAGATCTTTTTATATTGCTATAGGGAATGAATAAAAACACACTCCAGCTATTGTAAAATTTTTAGAAAGTTACCATAAATAAAAGGAAAAAATGCTGCTATGAAAAACACTGAATAATGTTAAGTGCAATATCTAAAAGATCACAAGAGAAAGGTATATTTTCTATCCATTGTTATTACTGACGCTGCATTATGTGCTGACAGGATAAAAGCCTTGCCTTGGCTGAACTTTAACAGGTAGTTTGCAAAGCAAAACATTCAACAATTTTAGACATAAAAAAGTAAATATTCTTAAATTTACAAAGATGAGTTCTGATAAAATAAATTTCAGGCATACTTCATCTTAAATGAGTGAAAAACAACTGTAATCAAAGCATAATATGCCCAATAAGACACGAAAGCAAGATTTTTCTTTTCCACTTTTCATCAAAACAAGCTTTCTCTTCAATACTGAGCCGTCACTTTCTCTTTATTTCTTAGATTATCCCAGGTCAAAGGAACACATCTGTCTCTGACAGCAATTAATCTGAAAGCCTTCAAAATGAAGTCTTATGAAAAAGAAAAGCTTTCTTCCTTTTGCATAATTAAAACCAATAAGATGACAACATCTGTGCTAGCTCTTCTTTCATTTCTTCATAACAGCTTTCAGTTAAGTTCTACACTGTTCTAATACAGTGAATATTGACCAATATAAATCCCATTGTCTTGAATCACAAAAAAACCCCCAAAAACTACAGGTAACTAGTTATTCACTTTATGCTGTTTCCCAGACACCCTAGAACACCAACTTCATGGCAAAGTAACTCAAAATAAAGCTATTGCTACAGAAAAATAGCCTTGTATACTTGAAGAGCTTTATCAGCTCCTTAGAATCACAGAATGGTTCAGGTTGGAATCAACTTTAAAGATCATCCAGTTCTGATCTCCCTGTCATGAGTTTTAATTTTATACATACATATAGATATGCATATATTCTAATATATATGCAAAAGACAATGGGTTTGATGATTTAAGACCATGAATTGTACTATGGAAGCATATTTGATTATGTTAGCCACTAGATCCTTGCAAACCTACCAACCCAACTGACTTTAGCCTACTGCTACAATATCCAGTAAGGTTAGCTGTGGTAGCATAATATATAAAGAATTATACATAAGGAAAAGCTAATTCAAGGCTAGAGAGAGAATGACAGAACCAAATTCAAATGACATTTAATCAGATCAGGTCAGTCCCTGTAATTCATGGCTGCCTCAGATCTCCAAGTGCTTCAAACAACTTTAATAGGCATACACTGCATTCTGCAGCACGTGCCAACATCACAGGTAAATTAAAAATTAAGTATAGCTGGGTGTAGAGGAGGGATATGTACATACCCACACACTCTCATATGTATATAGTATATATGATTTTTCTCAGTGATGAAAATACCTGAGAATGCAATGCATGGCTGGCTTCCCCCAGCAGAGGCAACAAGGGTAAGAGTGGCACAACGGGAAAAGACTTTGCAAAAACAAAGCACTGTACCTCTTTCAAGGGGTTTATTACATTGTCACCCAGAGGACCCAATAGCAGGTATCCAAAAACTGTTGGCAAGTGGAGCTTTTTGCTAAAAAAAAACTTGAGAGTGTTATAAGTCTGATGAATGCATACTGATGACCTGGACTGAAACGCTGAAGTACTTGCACTCCAAGTACTCCAAATCCAAAAAGCATCAACCATTACACACTCCCTATGCTGTGTCCACCTGAAGCTGAGGGGCACAAATGAGTGTAGGATGAGATCTCAGCTCAATAAGCTTCTTTCTCCCAGTCAGCTAGTCACAACATTTCAAACATTCATAGAAAGAGCTCCTTGATTGAATCTAAAGTCCAGCATTATTCATAGGCAATTGAAAATGGACAGTATTATAATTTCAGAGAATAGAAGTGTGAAGGAATAATTAGATACGTGACCAAGGGAGGCATTTTTACTTGTTGGATTGACAGGATGTTGATACATCCAGACACAATCAAAGCTTTTTGATTTTTTATGTATTACGATATGTAGTACTCAAATAGGCAATGCAGTGGTCATTCAAAGAAATCCCCTAAAATAATGAAGTTATTTTACTTCAAAGTAAAGCTTTTTCCTTTAATTAAAAATTATGTCTTTGATAAGGCTTAAATAATAAAAATGCATTCAGAATTTAAAAGCAAAACCCATTACAAAAAAATCACATTTTTATTTCAGAATTAATTTGCTCCTTCTTTAAAGATGCTTTTTTAAAAATAGTATATTTTAAAAGAAAAGGTTTGAAATAAATTTATTTTCAGGTAGAAAAACAGTGGGTATGAAATAGAAGTAAAATAAATCCTAAGATCCATTCTGTACCTTTGCTTTGCGTTTTCAACAGAAGCAGAACATTTTTATGCTGTCACACTAAAATCCATTTAGGTCATCAGACAGCAGGATGAAAACTTTTCTATTTTGCATGTTTAAGGGGAGCTGTTTTGTATTAGTTCATTTGTTTTGTATTCTGTAGAACCTTTTCCACTATTGACCACAAAATATTTTATAAACGTTATTTAAATCAAGCCTGTCAATACTGCTATTATAAAAGAAAAATGTCTTATCCCACTGCAGAAACAATGACATGCAGAATACAGCACTGTTTGCCAGGGCAAAAAACATTGCTGTGATGCAATTGAAAGGCCAAAACAGACAAGCCAAGCCAATGCAGCTTTTAAAGACTAGCACAGACCTCTACCAGCTTCAGCTTTTCCATTGTAATGCACATTAATGACAGGCTGAAAGATGAGTATAAATACTAAGCAAAACTGCAGGTTAACAATCTGGAAAAACATAAGTCATTAGAGATAATAAGGTGTGTAATCTGACTTTCAAGTCTATGATCAAACTAATTAAGAAAGAAGCAACAAATTTATTCTGACAAGTCAATGGAAAAATATATATACACCTACATGATGATATTTTTATATATTTCAATTTAATATTAATTAAAAAATCCAAACTCCATGAGTTTCCTACTTTTGTAAAAATTCAGATGCTATCCTTTTAGACCAAAATTTATTTTTAGTCTTCTATCCACTGTCCTCAAAAGTTTGCTCATCATCTATAGTCATTGCTGTGGTTTAATCCCAGCCAGCAGCCAAGCTCCACACAACTACTCACTCCCCTATCAGCAGGATCCAGTAGAGAATTTCAATGGTCAAAGGTAGAACCCTTGTGGGTTAAGATAAAGACAGGATGATAGGGAAAGCAAAAGCCAAACCCACAAGCAGTGCTATACAAGGAGTAAATTAACTGCTTCCCATGGCCAGGCAGGTGTTCAGCCATCTCCAAAACAGCAGAGCCCCATCACATGTGATGGTGACTTGGGAAAGCAAACACCACCACTCCGGATGTCTCTCCCCTTTCCTCCTTCTTTCCCCCACTTTATGTACTGCTCATGATGCCACATGGTCTGGAATATCCCTTTGGTCAGTTGGGATCACCTGTCCTGGCTGTGCCTCCTCCCAGCCTCCTCTGCACCCCCCACTCTCTCACCAGTGTAGCAGCAAAAACAGCAGAAAAGGCCTTGGCTCTGTGTAAGCCCTGCTCAGCAATAACAAGATCACCCCTGTATTAGCAACCATGTGTTCAGCACAGATCCAAAACAGCCTCTTACCAGCCCCTATAAAGAAAGTTAACTCTACCCCATCCAAAACCAGCTCAGTCATATATGACATTTAAAATTAATTATGCAAAGACATGCCTAATTGTAAAACTATATAAGGTCCCCTATCCCCTCCGATTTGCTTATCTAAGTCTGCAATGAACCTACATTCTTATTATCCAATAACCCTTTAGAGCACTGACTGTGCTCAGAAATGCACAAATTTTTTTCATTCTTTTCACAGTCAGGTGTGGCAATGTGTTCCCATCCCCAACCTGCCTTTTATATTCCAAAATAACTCCTGCTCAAGTAATAACCCTAAGTGGTGGTCAGTCATGGATGTATCTGGTCCTGACAGCTGAATCTGGCACCAGATGGACTGGGGGGAGACAGATAACAACATGATGGCCAAGAGGAACATTTGGGCAATACACCCAGCTAACCAGAGTGCTGGTCAATGTCCAACTCAAGCCAAATTTGGAAGAAACTAGCATCTGTAGTCAGTATGCAAATGTGATTATGACTCTATCATCTTACTCCATGAAGAGTAGACAGCCCAAGGCCTGCTGAGCTCTCCTGCATGGCAGTGGGCTGCACACCAGGAATGCCTCTCAAGGTTACCAGATTCCATATTACATCAGATGGTTGGTAAGTGAATTGGGAATGAGCATACTGAAACTTGGCAATCTTTCAGAAAGGATGATTAAACTTTGGAATGGGCTGCCCAGAGAGGTGGTTGAGTCATTGTCCCTGAAGGTGTTTAGGAAAAGACTGGATGTGGCACTTAGTGCCATGGTCTAGTTGACATTGTGGCTTGATCAAAGGTTGGACTTGATGATCTCAGGGGCCTTTTCCAACCTAATTGATTCTGTGATTGCGAATACATAATCCTTTAGACATCAACCATTGGCCAAGGCTGAAGCTAAGTCTGGATCCAGCCACACTTAAACTTCCCTCTGAAAGGAAGTTTGGAATATAGTGGGTCTGAGTCTCATGGTTTGATGGGAACATCCCCCCAAAATTCTGTTCACTTTGCAGTAAATGCTCAGGTATACCTGGCCATTAATTCTTGTCAAACCCACTGCTGCATTTACCCCTGAACTTGTCTTATATCAATAAAATATAGTTTCTTCTCACTTGAAAGTGAAGTGCCTGATTCCATCCACAACACCAGAACAGGAAGAATTTATTTTTCTTTTCAGCCTTTAAGCTTTTATGTGCCTCCTTCTAAAGTGCTAAATCTAGGTGCACTAACTGAATGGCAGAGAGAAGCTGAAAGTTTTCCTAAGCTCCCCATTTTGGCATCATCCTGACTCCCCCACTTCCCTGAGCAAGAGGTGTCACAGGGCACTGCCCTGCTCTGGGAGGGGCTGAGCTCACAGCGTCCCCAAGCTGGGATGCACCAAAGCTGCACAGCCACACTCTCTGGGCACAACCAGGCAAGTGGGAAACAAAACAGAGATTTACAGTTCATTGATTACAGTTCATGAAAACATAACCTACGCAGTTTGAAAATTACTTCTTCATGACATGTCTTGAATGTATCTTCACAGAACTCAGCACAGCCAGTATAGTCAGCAAATCACACTAGTAATAACATAACAATAACTCAAAAGAGTAATAACAAAAGAATAATAATTTTAAAGAACAATGTGAAACTCAAGAAATATGAGGAATTCGTTGTGACTGAAAGGAGAATAAAGTACATGTTTCTTAAACCTTATCACTGTGACAAGATGGGGAGGAAGGAACAGCCACAGCATACGAGTGAATTTTTCTAAATTTTTTTGTTAAGATGAAAAGAAAATAAAATTCCATCATAAGATAAATAGAAATGCTCCCTTTCTAGAAGGGAAGAAGAATTTCTAGAAGTGCTGCAGCAAAGACATCCTTATAACTACTTTTAACTGAACTATGCAGCTTTTTGAAAATGAAAAAAGAAATAAATAAGGCCTATTCTCTGCAACAGAGAAAATGTGATGATTCATATGTTATTAAATTAATGCTTCTCTTTATACAAAGAGATCTAAAATTTACAGCCAAAGAATAGAGAACAAACAAACTCCTACAAATGTTTAATTGTGCTTAAAATGTCACAGAATAATTCGTTTTGTACCATCGACGCTTCCTACCAAATTTATTCCCACGTCCAAAGCTTGGTGAGCTAAAGTTTTCAAACCACTGAACCTAGAAAAAAACTTAATTAACTGTTTCTTCTGTTATTTGCTGCAGGCCCAAATTATAAGGAATAACACAGACAATAATAGAATAAGGCCTTTTTTTTAATCTCATCTAAGAAAAGCATACTGATGAAAACCAGTCTCACAAAGGATGACTTTTTTTCCCAAACTATTGAGTTGAAAGGTCTGAAGAATGTCATCAGTTGCAAGATGTTTAATTATGTGATTTTAAATCATTAGAGGGTTAATGAAACAGATTTTCCACTCATATACCAACTGTAAAAGGGAAATTTCTTTCAGGTGGACCAGTGCAAAAATGGCATATTAACGTGCTTTGTGAATGCTGACCATCACTGTGAGGACACTCAGGAATTTTGGAGGAAGATGGCAGAGAGGATGAGCAGAGCTGTTCATGAACTGGAAATGCACTGAGGGTACATCCCGTAAAACAAAACAGTGACACAGGTTGTGCCAACAGCCCCATGAAATCACCAGAAGTCTCCATCTGGCATGTAACAACACTAAAAATAGCCTGACCTTATTTAGGGATCTATCAGGTTATTAGTTGTGGCTAGTAATTACAGAAAAAAATACCATTTTGATTCACCAAAACTTGAAAATTCATGCTTATTTTGGTGCTTTGTTTTGGAAATAATTTCTACATGGCATAAAATTAATTACTTAACTTTGTTAGGCAAGTACAATGAAAATTACTGCTATTTAAGCAAAAAATGAATAAAAGAAAAATTTATTTTTTTTTTAAGCAGCACTTATTTTGCAAACAGGTGAGTGGGCAGTATTAACTAGTTGTCATGAGAAGTACCTTAGAAAATCGCAACAGAAATCAAAAACTAATATGTCAAAAAAATTTTTGAGACATACCACTTGCTTATGTATTCCCTTGCCTTTTAATTCTATTCAACAAGTTGATTTAGAAATGGTGCTCAGATTTTTTGAAATCAAACTCAATTAAGGAATTCAAGAACAACCATCTAAGACTAGAGAAAGACATAATATGAAAAAAAAAAAATCTGAACATTAGAAACATGATCTGATTAGTAGAATCTGAAAAATTCTTCTTCTTCCCATCCAGTCTTCCTAGACTCCAAGGAACTTACTTTGGCAATGGGAGCTGAAAACCAGGGATAAATAGCAGGAATCTAAGATCACTGTAGCCCCAAGGAACAGCACTCTGGGTGTTTTAAACACTCGACAGTTCTGAGAGAGGATCAGCATCTTAAACCAACGCTGCTTTTAGCTATGGACAGAAAATGTAATAATTTACCTTGGATTCTCTAATCCATAAAATAATTTTTTTCTCAGAGTGCTAGATGTTTATTTTATGGCAACGGAAAATCAGTAGTGCCTTTCAGAAGTGCAAATACCTAGCTAGTTAAGTCTAAGGACACTTAAACATTCACCAAAAATGTTCCTAGGCACTTACAGTCTTCCCCCAGGCATGTCTGGAAGTCCTAACAGTGCTGAAAATGCAGCTGCTTGACACATGTTCAAGCTTCAAAAATCATAATTAAATCTAGCTTTTTGTTATCTCTCTGAACTGACCTCACCCAAAAAAAGTATTTTAGGGCACATCTACTAAATTACATTTCCTGTAAGATAAATGACATGATGATGGCTGCACTATCATACACTTAACTCATCCAGTTTGGAAGATTTGTCCCTGTACTTCCAAATATTTAAAAGAGAGACAAAACTCCCCTAACACCCCATGATGTTATAGACTGTATTACAGGACCTACACAATACTATAGGCTGTACTGGGTTTTGCTGGGATGGGGTTTATTCTCCATAGTAGCCTACGTGGAGAATTAATTCAATGTGTGGCTAAAACAGTGTTGGTAATACACCAGCATTTTAGTTCTTGCTGAAGAGAGCTTGCACAGCATCAAGGCTTTTTCTCCTTTCAGTTTTACTCTTCCTGTCCCATTAGCAAATTGGCAGGGGGTGGGTACAGGGTTTGGAGGGGACCTAGCCAGAAGAGGTGACCCCACATGACCAAATGAATATTCCATATCACATGGTGTTCTTCAATAAAAGCTCAGGGAAAGGAGGAGCAATAGAACATTCCTGGTTATGATATTTGTCTTCTCAAATAACTGGTACACATGATGAAGCCTTGCTTTCCAGGAAAGGCTAAACATCTGCCCACTGATGGGAAGTACTGAATGAATTTTTTTTTTTTTTTTTGCTCTATCTGCACATGGAGCATTTGCTTCTCCTATTTAACTTATTATCTTCATATACAACTCTGATTTTATATCTCCTATTTTCTTCCTGACCCACAGCAGAGAGTAGTGAGAACAGTGTTTGGCTATTGGCCAGAGTCAATCCACCACATCCTGTCACTAAATATGTATTGGGAAGGATCCCTGAACCAGATGGGGATGCACAGAGAAGCAAACATGGATCTGGCACGCTGACTACAGCATCTCCCTTGCAGGGGAAATATAAAATGAAACCAAACTAAATTAAACTGCATTACTCCTGAGAGCAAGAAAGAAAACACAGGCCTCCCAGCCCACTTTCTCAAATATTAGTTTGGAGGAAGAGGTCACTTGTTCATGGCTTGTTTTAGTGTCTCATTTTAGAGAATGTTCAAGCATACAAATCCTGAACAGAAGGAAATGCCTATTTGTAAAGCAGGGATCTCAAGTTCTGTGGGGCACTATGGTGCCCTGAGCTCATCAGGCAAGTCATGGTGAAGTGTTTCTTAGTGTCTAGTGTTAAGTAAGTCCCTCAGTGGTGGTGCTGCTGTGTCCCATAACGAAGAAAAATAACTCTTCCCAGGCTGGGAAGAGCAAGGTGACTAATTCAGAGTTGTCTATTTCTACAGTAATCACCTTCTGTTTATTTATCCAGTTCACATCATGTGTTGGAGACTGAAACAGCCCACAGGCACTTCTCAGCCTACTGTCAACATTTCTCTTGAATGTGTTTGGTCATTTGTTCTTTATTATTTAAGAGAAAGGAACTCTAGTACAAAAGTGGCATAAAAGTGTGTAAGTATTAATAGGATGTGTTAAGGCAATAAATCATATTGATTGAACAACCTGTCACTAGTGTAATTGCATCTGTATTTAGGAATTCTAACACCGTAGCTGCAGAGGATCCTGGGCACAGGTCCAGTGCTGAAAATGAGAACTGGGGCTCACAGTGTCCCTTCTGGAAGACTACAGAACACTAAGTGTAAAATGTCTCATCAAAATACAGGAGAAAAGCCAGACAGACCTATTGAAAGTGAGACCACAGCAGATGGTTTTGATGTTAGGATGGAAAACGAAGACAGAAATGATAGGAAGCCTTTTAAAAAGCTGCATGCAAATGAACAGAGAAATTCTATTTAACTTTTTCACGCTTTGCAATAGTTCATATTCCCATCAAGGGACTTAATTCTCTTCTGCTTTAGAGCACTGTCATTCTTCTAAATTGTTCGTGGCTGTGATCTTTACCTGTGCTCTGCACCATAATTTCTAAGTTTTATGAATTGTCAGTAACAAACTGGCCAGGACAACCCCTATTAAACTTCCTCATCAACAGTCCTCTGAAAGACAGAACCCAGCAACATGATTGGTGTAGGTAGATAAATAATTAGGCTTATGCATTGGTATAATAACAAACAGATGTGGACAAAACACGTCAGATGAGAGACATTAATTAGGAGCTTCAAAAAGATAACTAAGATGATGCAAGAAGAAAGATTAGATACTGGCTGGCTAGCTTTGTGCTACTTGTTGTTTTTTCCTCCAATCATTTAAGCCTGTTACTCTGTGATGTCTTTGCTTTGTGTTTCTCTATGTCCTTTATCTTCAACTATAGTTGATTTTACAGTCTAAATGACAATAATATCAAATGCCTGTAGGAAAACCAGATTTTTAAAAATCTAATAAAAACATGCATTTATTTTAGGATAATCTATTTCCTAGAAGTCATAAAAAAGAAGAGACATTAGGAGGAAAATATTAAGTCAATTAGTTTGAGCTGTCATTTATCATGAGCAATTTCCATCTACAAAAGTAGGATAGACAGACAAATGAAGGGATATTGCAGCATTTTAATATCCACTGTGCATCTGGGTATCTTTCTATTGAGCTAGCAGGTGTGTGTGCATGGCTCTAAAAGGAAATATTCATGTCACTGGTAAGGATGACAACCTTAATGAAATCACGTTTCTTTTATTTCAAAGGAATGTTGGTTATAGCAAACATAAACTACAAATTGTGTGTATATAATATGCTGTGATTCACCTGAGTGCAATTGTCATTCCTAATTTCTTTTCCTAGAAAATAATTTATTGTGTAACTGTAGAAGAAATGATTTATTGCAAGATTTTTTTATAAGATAACTTATATGCAATACCAAACAGAATTTCTGTGTGAAAATAAACCAACTCTACAGATTTATTAAAAAAAAGCCTTAATACTTACATAAGGGATTGTGTCCAAGGTGTCTGTGTTGACAATTATAGGGGCAGGGCTTGCCTGAAAAAGAGAGAAAAAAATAAAAAGAGAAAATAAATGTAAAGATGTGAAATTCATTAATATTGAAATACCCATGCTGATATATTAAGTTAAAAGTCTAAAAGCCTGTTTTCCCATTGAATTCAAATCATACAACAGTATATAATTGTGGGTACTGCTCAATCAAGGATGAAGGAAATAGATTCTCAGCCTCCAAGCCACAGCTCGCTGTGGCCTTTCTTTTCAGTTTCTCTGGACCACATCTTGGAATATGTATTATCCAGCTGTTCATTTTCAGGTTGAACTGTAAGAAACCTGATGTATTCAACTTTCAGTTAGGGGATCTTGAGGGTTTTTGCTTCCCTACCTGACAAATCCATCTTTTGTGTTTGAATCAAGATGATTAACTGATCTTTTCAGAGGATAAATATGTAATGTTTACACTACTTAGAAGTATTGTATAGGTGTATATATAAGCACATATATTATATTTATGTCAAAGGTATATAATTGGCATGGTTCATATGCACTCAGCTGAAGTTCAGATTGAAATACAGACCTGTTTAAAAAGACTTGTGCATCTGCAAAGCTGCCAACCTGATCTTTAATTTTTTGGTGAAGTTTGTATCCAGACTAGCTTCCAACCACCTGAACCTCTTGCTCTTCCCACTCTGGGATTCAGTGGTAGCGACCCAGGGCCAAGCTCTGATATGACCCAGCTACATAAACCTGGCTCAGACTCTGGAGAAAACCAGAAAGTTTTGAGAACGTGTAAGCCAGAGGCAAGCACCATCAGCAAAACGTCAAACCAGGCAGGACTGCTGAGATGGGATTGTTAATAACACAAGGACTCCGAAGGATCAGCATGTGGTCAGTGTAGTACAAGAAGTGATGGGAGGCACCCTTTCTCAGCCTCACTAATGCCTGCTTGGGCAGCAAAGACTCTTCAGGCACTGTACTGGGCTGATGAAAATACTAATGCTTAGCACAGTGGCTCACTAGCTCTATTCATCTACACTGTGTATTTGTCACTGAAGGACTGTCTGCACTGTAAACTCTTACAAACTGCAGGGTCTCTTTGTGCATGGTAGGCATGAACACAGCACTGCTGAAAACACTGATCCTATTTTTGTCAAATATTTACTGTGGGATTTCACAACCTAAGTAATAACCCAAATTAAGAATATGATGTTAGTGCAATAATCCAAATAACGTGAGAATAACACACGTTTTTCTTCCTAGTTTTTGTGCAGTCATTCAACAAGAATTCTGTGTCCAAAGAAATTTTACGTTACTGGACAAAGTGTACTGCTGATTAAATGTCATAATTTCTATACAATGGTGTAAGCCATGAATTAAAATTAAATGTATATAATTTGGTGTGTCTGCATTTCATGGCATGAAGCAGTTGTCATGGTAAGGTATTACTTGATATTAAAATGCCTAATATCTGAAAAGATATTATATGCCCACACCCTGCTATTCTCATTGTGTCCCAAAACACTGGACACACTGAAGTGATAGGTAAAAGCTGAAAGTCATATGATTATAATATTTTTAGCTTTAAGCATATGGAATATACCTATAGTTTTATCACTGAATGATACAAAACAAATTATTTCCTTTCTAGAATCATAATTTTTACTAATATTTAGCTCAATACACTTAAAAAGTGCAACCTCTGCTACAGGAAGAATAAGCTTTGGAATTTTTTTCAGTATTGATTTTATTTCCTTTTTATTTTCACCTACTGTGTTGGTCTGTTACCAACTACAAAAGAAAAGAAGTTTGCAATTTTCAGAATAAAAGCATTTTTCCACTGATGATGTACAAAAATAGTATCTACCAAAATAACAAAAATCTTTCAGGAGTCATTTTCCAAAGCATTTGCCCAAATCTCTTAAACCTGTTGAAGAACAAAGCCTTTTATCTGTATTAGATCATCCTGAAGTAAAGGTAAAGAAATCAGAAACAAACGTGGGAACACTTGGGACTGGACAGAGTACTCCTGGTGCAGTCTGACAGAGGATGGATGAGATGTCCCTCACCCTGCTGCCAGGCTGGCAGTGCAGGCCAGTTTGCCATCCCCCCTCACTGCTGCAATGGCTGATTCATGTGCAACTTCTTCTCCTCTGTACAAAGCTGCAGCTTAGCCAGACTGTGCCTGGCTGGGACTGCTCCATGTTTTATTCTGTCATGGGGAACTCCTGTATGTTTTCATTGAACTTTGTGAGGCTCTTCTCAGCCCTTTTCTCCTTTCTATTGTTATTCCTTGGAAGTGTATCATCTTCTCTTCCCAGTCTGATGTTATCTCAAACCTTGCTGACAATGCTCTCTAAATAATCCTTCTGGTTATTAATGAAGATGTTAAACAGCATTCTCACCTCTATCAGTTCTGTATGAGCACCACAAGTAACTTGCCATCAGTATCTGAACTCTGACCACTGCTCTTTGGGTCTGGTGGTCTAGCCAGTGTCCCACTCATCTTCTAGTACACCCATACATTTAGTTTCTCTCTCATTTGGCTATGAGAGAGAATTTGTGCTGAAAACCTTGCTAAAATCCAGGCAAATGACATCTACTGATTTTCCCTCACCACAGAGCTAGTAGATTTCTCATCACAGAAAGATGTTAGGTTGGCAAGGTAAAATCCAAACATTTGTGAACATTTGTACATTGACCTCCCTCTTTTTAATCACCTCCCTCTGTCCTTAATGAGTCTTGACAAAATGTTCTGGAAGCCCAGATGATAGATACTCACCACAATGCTTCCATTTTTTAGCTTCCTACCTAATCCTGATCCTTGGGTTATCACTTGGGTCCATCATCCCTTCCACAGCAAAAGTCTGAGCATTTGAAGCTGCTCCTTTGAATGATGTAATCCTTTCCTGACTGGCCCTGCTACACAGCCTGTAAAGAATTAATTTTCAAACCAGTATCTCTCAGGATTCATTTCAAAACTGTGCTTACTGTATTCTTTACTGACTGGAAAAACTGAACTAAACTATCAAACTGATGATTTTCTGCAACTGGGGCATTTATCCTGTTCACACAGATGGGCATGAAGAAATTCACAGCACAATAGTTTCACATGACTATAAACACTCACTCACAACTAATATCATCAGTGCATTTGCCTTCTCTGTTCCTCCTGTTCATATCTGTGCATCTGTGTGTGTGTGTGTGTGTGGGAGGAGAGTGCTTCTTGCTACAACTTGTCTTTTAAGATTGTTTTTATTTTTTTTTTGGGGGGGGTGTTTGTTTTGTTGTTTTTGTTTTTGTTTTTTTTTAATAAGAAATATGATTTAATATAAACATTTTGCTCCCATCTCTCTGATATATGGTAATTTGAAGAACACTAACCTCCTGAGCTGCAAAATTGCATTAAAGTGCAGGAAATGGAGATTATTTCATTAGCTGGGCCCTGTTTGTATCTCACGCTTTAAAGTAGGAGACTTCAATCACGCAAAGTTGAGAAGACAATCACCACTGAGAGCCCTAAATACAGTGCTAGCCATGGAGTACACAAGAGCAGCAAAACAGTCCTGTAACCACAGTGACATTTCTGAAGGGATAACAACAGTATCAACAAGGAGTCAAAGATTTTGCTTTCTGGAATGATCTATGTGTGTCTGTGCTGACTTGAAAACATGTCACACTGGTTCACCAAATTCTCAAAGAAGAAACTCATATCTCTGTACTTCTAATGAAGAATATTGACAAATCTGCAAACCAGGATTCATCAACAGTACTCCCAACTGTGCATAAATTACCAAAGGCATGCACAAACATGTCTAGATTCTCCTGAGAACCTCTGGCTAGAGTATCTTTGAGACAGCACTGCCTCTTATCTCTCAATCTGTATACCCACAGAGATGTATACAGTCTTTATCTAGGCTTGAGACTGAGAAGAAAAATCTTTCTGGAAGATAATGACTTTATTCCTAACTCTGCACTTTGACCTCCTCCACAGTCTTGACCAAGACACTGAATTACATTTTACCAAGTAAATTACACTTTCTCAGCTTTTCCCAGATGCAAAATAAAACCAAACCAATCAACAGAAGTGTGAATATCACTGAGTGCAGTGAATTGAGTAATCCTGTTTTCCCCATTCCTCACTCACTTCCCTCTCCATCTCAATCCATACCTGTACATTCCTGCTCCCTGCATGGACCTTTCTCCTACCCTTGACTGGAACCACTGCTTTCAGCTGAGCCATCTCTGTGCTTTGAAACAAGGCATCACACTGGCAGCTGCAGTGACAGAGACAGATTGGCAAAACTGAGACAAAACTTGAATAGCTTTGGGGAAAAAAAATTAAAATGGGAAGATATTTTCTATTCTTCTTCTTAAAGGACTCAAGCATAACACACTTTGCTTCCACAAATATATACAAGATTGTTCTGCTTGCAGCACATCAGACAGTCTAGTTGCTTTTCTGCCAAAATCACTACTCAGAAGCAAGACAGAGTAAGAGCACTTGAAGCCAGTAGAAGCAGAACAAAAAGGCACATGGTCTAGTTCATGAGCAATTACTCTGCTACCAAATTCTCTACAAGTGTATGACACAACTCATACCTCTCAGACAAGGTGAACTTTACCATGAATGCCAGCATTATATCCTGGTTTACTAGTTTTAATCATACTACTCACAGTTTTAGAGACTATCCAGATCATAGTGAGCTGCTTTCTCCAGCATTTTTAAGCCCTTGTTTTAACCGTTCCTACTATGCAGGACTATATTCAACACCAGACCACAAAATCACAACCATACTTATGTGGCCACTGCTTTATAAATCATAAGCACAGCACATCACTTCTTAACAAGAAAACACAAACATGTCATCATTTTCAAACTGCCCACCTATGCTTACTCCTAGCTGCAATTTTAAATTTCATGGAATCAATACAGTTGGTAATGACCTCTAGGATCAAGTCCAACCAATAACCCAGCACTGCAAGGTCCACCCCTAAACCATGACCCTAAGCAACCCACCCAACTGGTTTCTGAACATTTCCAGGTACGGTGATTCCTGGAATCCCCACTTCCCTGGGCAGTCTGTTCCAAGCCTTGCTCACCCTTTCAGCAAAGACTTTTTCCTTAATATCCAATCTCAACCTCATCCTGTGCAACTTGAAGTTGTCAGAACTTTGTTGCTTTTCTTGTTAAGGAATCATCATCATTACTTAAATTATTACATTTAATTAAACTCAAAATAAGGAGGTGGTGACACTGAGGTAATACAAGAGTATTACCATTTTAAAAGTAAGTTGAGTTGTCAGTGGCTTATTGCCATCTTGTGAAGGCAATAAACTCTGGACTGTATATCAGAGTTAAAGGCTCATTTTTCCAGGCAGTCAGCCCTAAATCTTAAACACTCTCTGGGACATACATTTGCAGTTTTATATTAGTTCAAAATGTTAGCATTTTGTGTCTTAAAAATACAAACTAGAGCAGTCTCTATATTTGTACATGAATAAGGTATGGTGCATTTCTCAGACAAAGTGTAAGACTGTTTAAGGCCTCAAGAATGTATTACTGAATTAGTTTAAATTCCTGTTCAAGAGTTTCACAATTGCAAGAAATAGATTTACATTTACACACAATGACAGGAAAGATTAAATGACAATTTAGATGTCAAAACAGTAATTCTCTGGCATGCTATGAGGCCTCAAGATCACAGAACACACAGCACCTTTTGTCATATTTACCACTGAATTACAAACTGAAAGACTAAGAAAGATAAAAAGTAATTTCATTGCTATTAATCAGAAAATATAAAAGATAGAGAACCTCTTTGAACATCTAAAGAATGACTTTGCAGCACTAAGACATAAAACAGAAGTCAAAAGCAGCTTTGCTTGCAGGCTGCAGCTGCCATGAAAGAAGTAAAATATCTCAAGAAATCCTCAAGACCACTCCCCTTTGAATATAATGCAACCTCATATAAAGCTATTTAGTTTAAATGTAAATTGCACTTTTCAAAGGAGGTGGCTGGCCTTATTTGCAGACTTGGAGTTTTACTTTTTACTTAATCTGCAGGAATAATTTCCTATTTAAAAAATTTACAGTTTTGAAGTTTGTAATGATCCTACCTTTTAGCAGGTTGAAATAGCAATGATCAATATAACAGATATACTGATACCTGTTATATATCTGACAGATACATCTGTCAATGTATCTGCTATGTAACAGATATACTGATATATCCCCAATGTAAGATCTGATTAAGGACTTAGAAATATCAGTGGGAAAAGCTCTCTGGCCCCTGGAACAGGCTTCCCAGGGCAGTGGTCACAGCATCAAGCCTGGCAGACCTCAAGAAGCATTTGGACAATGCTCTCAGGCACATGGTGTGGCTCTTGGGGATGTCCTGTGCAGGGACAGGAGCAGGACTCAGTGATCCTTGTGAGTACCTTCCAACTCAGGATATTTTGTGATTCTAGGCATGAATGCACACAGACTCAAAACAGACCAGAAGAAAAGCAGGCATCCAGATCCTATTTGATCTAGCTGTGTGCTTAATTTTTTTTTTCCCCCAGCCTCAGTGAGCACAAACACAGAACTCCTTCCAGAGATAGAAAAACTAAATTGAAGCAAAATTGCTTTGAATTTCTTTTATGGAACCCTAGAATCGTTTATGTTGGAAAAGAGTTCTAAGGTCATAGTGTCCAAATGCTAACTCAGCACTGCCAAGTCCACCACTAAACCATGTCCCTAAGTGCCACATCTTCAAATACTGCAACACTTTCTCCAAAGGCCAAGAAGGGCCAGAGGGAAAAAAAAGCATGCATGACCCCAATACAAACAGTGGACGGGCTGGATCTGGACTGTACTTGCAACCTAATTGCAAGTATCTTCTCATACTTGGCTTTTCCTCCTTTCTTTCAAAAGGTCCTACCCACCATATGCTTATTTTTAAAATCACAGTACACTAAGCTTACAAAGAAGCTGTCCAGTGTCTTATTCTGTTACCTGTTTATATTTACATGAAATACTTGAAATTTAAGTGTAACATTCCTGCATCGGATTATAAAAACTCTCCTCAAAAACACAGAAACAAATAGAAAAAAAATTATAATGCAGATGAAGAGAACGAAAAAAAAAAAAAAAAAAAAAAAAAAAAAAAAAAAAAAAAAGAAGAGAGAGAATGCCAAACAAATGCCAAACGGGGGAATTACTTTAACAAAATTCAGTATCTGTTTAAGAGGTTTATCAGAACATAAATCTTAAAGAATGAAACACCTGGTTTCAGTTTCAGGTTAATCTGTTACATTCAGCACTGTAAACAGAAGCCCAGAAAGAATGGAATCAGTGCCAAAGAGTGCTCATCTCTGCTTAGCAAGGGCAGAAGTCTCCAAGGCTTACTGGTGTCACAGTTAAAACTCTCCACAGAAAGAAAAGAATAAAAAATACATAAGTTTTAGAGTTTTGGAAAGGTTATAATAACACAAATAGCAAAATCACCAACAGTCTTGTTTTGGCACTGAAGTGGTCACGAGGAGAGCTGGGAATTACTGTGGTCCACATAATGCATCAAATTAACTCACTGATTCTGGCTAAGTATATATAGAGGAAACACTATTCTGCCAAATGCTTTCACTTAATGTATATACATTTAAGTATATAGGAAGAACTTAAAGAAACAAACTCGATTTTGAATATTTGCGATAAACTGCAAATTCAGGTTGGTCTGTGTTGGAATAAAGAATGTTTTGATTTTTATGTCAGTGGAAGTAAACTTCTACCCTAACGTCCTCTGGAAAAGTTTTAATTGATGTCCCAGAGTGCCCCTTTATGTCCCAGAATCTCTAAGTGATGAATAAAATTAACTAAATAATTCCATATATATCACTGGCCCGACAGCTTGTTTCAAACCCTAAATCACTGCAGGACCACTGCACTCACAGTACATCAGTTTAAAAGATAAACATCCATGTGTGAAGTGCAGCCATCCAGGGCTCAGGGGGAATCAGCTCTTTTACATGTGGCATAAAATGCATTTCTCAATGGAGATACTCTGTTACATAAATGACAACAATTTGGTACTTTACTATAGGGCTTGCCAACCATTTTTAAATCTCAGAGAACCCTGAGAACCTGAGTGCTCTGTGGGTGACCTGCAGGACAGCCCGTGCCAGAACTGCCAGATTTTCTTTAATTTTACAGGTTGTAGCACCCAGCAGGAACATGACAAGCTGCCAAGCTCAGCCAGGGCTCTCCTTGTAGCCTTTGTAATGCCATCAAGTTGTTACAGATTAAAGAGGATGGTCTCTGTTGAATGACGCAATACTGATGTAGGACAGAGTAGAAATATGCAAATTCCATTTTCCTTTTGGTTGTTAGGACCAATTTTCCTCATAGTTCTTGAACAGAGAAGAAAAATCAGTCTGATTTCCAGACTTTACATCTTGTTATTATCACTCTGCTGATTCAAGCGTCTTGTTTAAGGACTATGTCCTACTGAAACATGAATCCTGTGTCCCTTCTGCCTGCCTTCTGCTCCCTACTGGATGGAAACAGCAAGGGAGCAGTCATCTCCAAGGGAGAATTCTGTGAGAAGAAGCCAGGCTGCCCTATGCTGGACACAGGTGGTTCCAGCCAGTGCCACACCAGGATAGAAGAAACAAGTAATAAGGAAGGAAAGGCTGAGGAAAAAGAAGCAGCAAAGAGAAGCCAGCATGTCCTGACCCCAGCTCCAACTCCATGTGAGAGGGACCCCAAGTCCCTCATCTCCCTAAAGGCACTGAGTAGGACCTGAAGTGATGCCTAGAGGAAGGGAGGAGTCTGGAGTGAAGATGAACCTCAAAACTAGGTGTTTTCCCTTAGTGTGAGTTTGTCATCTTTGTTTCTCAATATGCAACTTAATAATTAAATGTTGATGTAAACTGGCAAGAAAGTTTAATTCACTAAGTCAAATCTGCTTTGCCTTCAAAACACCAGTTTTTCCAAAATTTCACTGTAAAACAGATATTTGTTCAGCACCTTTTATTTACTCATTCTGTTTTCTGGAAAACCTACAAATCAAATATTGGAGGTGAGACTGGACCAACAGAAAAAAGCAAAAGAGCAAAGTCTGGTTATGAAAGAAAATTGAGTACACAGTATATCCTGTGCAGATGTGAACTCACTCAAGCTGGGCTCTGAAGGGAGCACCTGACTTGTGGCTCTTTATATGACAATAAGCCCAAGCTCAGAAAACTGCCCTTCTACAAAATGAATGTAGCAGAGTAGGAGAAAAACAAATCATCAAATCATAAAATCATGGAATGGTTTGAGTTGGAAAGGATCTTCGAAACTCATCCAGTTCAAGGCCCCTGTGATAAGCAGGGACATCTTCAACTAGATCAAGTTATTCAGAGCCCCTCCAACCTGTCCTTGAATATCTTCAGGAATAGGGCATTCACCAACTCTCTGAGCACCTGTGATGGCATTTTACCTCCATCACTGTGAAACTCCTCCTCCTTATATCCAATCTAATCTAAATCAGTCATCTTTCAACTTAAAACCATTAGCCCCTACCCTGTGGCAGCAGGTCCCATTAAAAAGCCCGTCCCCATCTTTCACTTAGATGCCCTCCAAGTACTGCAAGGCCACAATAAGGTCTCTCAACAAAGAGAAAGTAGAAGCAGTACTGTGGCCACAAGGAAAGTTGTCATGTAAAAATAGAAACATATCAACTAGCAACTGATTAAACATATATACTTATACCCTTTTAGATCCTCTATAAAGAGGCACTTTCCATGGAGAAAGAAAGCTACACCTACTTCTCCTCACTCACATACTCTATTAAAATGCATTGCTGTTGACCTCTCAATTCTTAGAAACAGCATTAAGCAAAACATTTCAAAACACAAAAGCCAATGCAACACAGCAGCATAGGTTTGGAGAATAATAAAACAATGTAAAGGGACTGAACTTGAGGAGAAGTAACAGTGCCACAAAAGGAGCTCCATGATATGTCATTGCTTAAGTAAACAAAGTGCCAAGGGCCACTATAAGGGGCCACATGAAATGGAAATGACTGGAGAGTACTGCAAAACCAAAATTCTTTCAAAGAAGTTGCACAGAAACTTAAAAATACACCTTATTTAAAGCTATAGGACTGGAAAAAAAGAAGGCAATCTCCCCTGAGAAATGATCAAGGGAAAAGCATCCTTGTGAACTTGAAAAAAATAGGATTGTGGGAGCAAATAGATGGATAGGATTTATTATGGGTGCAAATATGACTAAAAAACCAAACAACATAATAGATTAAAAGTAAAATGAAGAAATATTTAAAAAAAATAAAATAATACTTTGATGTTAATAATGATGCTGAAAAGCACTTCATATCAGGAAAATTAAACTTGCCTGTTTTTCAATCAATATTTTGCTATTTTTGCCATGGGAATATTTTCCAGTTTCATGCCAAGGACAGCCAAGTAGGTTTTATCCACAGCAATTCAACAATCTAAAGTATAGTCTCCCTAGAGGAGAGGCTGAAGCTTTGTTGCCTAAAACTCCTTTGTACAAACAGGTTAGCTCTGAAATGAATACTGTAGGCAGTACACACGTTCTGACAGATGGGCAATGGTGACCTATGAGGTCTTTCCCCATCTTTACATTTTAGCATTCTGTTAGTTCTCAACAGCGCTGTTTTGGCTGGAATTGGAGGCAGAACCACTGAATAAAAAAATATTGTCTTAAAACTGAATTAAAATAGGTGGGGACAGTGACTTATCTAGCAGCAAGTAACATGGCCCTTTTTCTCATGACGCAGGCACAAAAAGTAATACAAGTGAAACATTACCATTCCTGGGTTATAGGATAGCTTTTAGTTACTGATTTCAAGACATATTTTTTGCTTTGTAAAATATAAATGTTTAGCATGCTGCTCTTTGTATACACTATTAGTAGCGACCCAAAAAGGACTAGGAGAATTCTGAACTTACTGTATGAATGTATGTATTAAAAAGCCACTTATCCCAGAAAATAGAACTTTCCTTGTACACAAAGACAACATTCACCTTCCACTGTATCGAACAATACATATAACAAAAACATAAAACCTAAGAACTGTCAGAACTGATCTGAACCAATATGGAAAGATGGGTTTGCAAACCAATTAGGGGAACTTCAAACGTCACAACCACCCTTCATGCACTGAACAGCACCCCCCAAATCACTGGAACGTTAAATGGCTCAGAGGGTCAAGGCAGCCACTCCCTCTAGTAATTACAGAGACAGTAACAATAAAAAACATCTCCTGGATATCTGTCTCTGATATGATGGTGGTTTGGTTCTCCTTTTTTTAATGGAAAAGCTCCAGGAGAAGGCTTTCAGAAATAAGCTTTGATTACTGTTAGAAGGGATTAAAAAAACATTTCCTGGCAAAGGAAACCAAAATTTATGCACTATACATCAGGCACTCAGAGAGAACACCTGGAAAAGGACTAAGTATAGCATTTAGTAACACAAACAGAGCTGTCTGCTTAAGGCAGGAGGGAGGTAGAATACAGGAATCAAAGAGCACAGTCCTAAAAATATTCAGCTTCAGGAACTCAGATTTCTCTTGTGCCAGTAGAACAGCATTTCAACCTTGAAAACAATTCAACATCTATCCCAAGAAACTGGCATTCAGACATGAGGCAGCCTTTTCCCCCGAACCATTTGGACAGATCCAGTCTCCTCCTACCGTACCTTTTAGGCACCGATCCCACCCTCCAAATGAAACACATCCCCTCATCCAGTAAATTATGATGCCTGCCAGAAATATCACATTTACCATTTTCAGCCTGTTGTAAATCCTGACTTTCGCCATGGGACGTCTGGGAAAAATTAACACCTAATGTGATGGTCCTTTCCAAAAGCTAAGCAACCTCACAGGCAGGTGCACCAATTCTGAGCACTAACATATAAAAACCCCACTGCAGACCTGACCCTGATACTAAATAAATGTTTGGCTGGGAGGACAAGAAATGGGAACATCGTGTGCTTCAGAGGAACGGGAGAAAAATGACATAGAAAATATTACAGCAAGAAGAACACAGAATCTGTGGGAGGCACAAGGTTTTTTAGGGCAGCTGTAACAAGGAGAAAGCGAGAGACTCCAAAGTTAAAGTCAGTCCTTCAATGCTATTGTATGCTTTGTGACACATTTTGAAATGTCTTCTTCAATTATAAGTGCTCTACTCCTATACAAACAGGGGTTCAAGCATTTTTTTTTGCTATCAGCCCATCTGTTATTTGAAGACCTTTTTGCTCACTTATTAGCTCAATAATGATCTGACACAGCTAGAACTGAATAATTTTTCAGGTTGTGATCACATACTTAACAGCTCAGATGTGTGTCTCTTCTGCACTATATTAGCATATTTTCATTTTAAAATACCCCATTAAATTTCTATTACACATGAAATGAAGATACATAGAAGAAAAAAAGATACTATCTTTTTTCCAGGGCATTCTACCTGGCTTACCTAACCTGGTCACCAAAAGCCATCTACTATTAAAATATTTCCAGTGCACATGAATATAAATAAATAGCTTCTTCAAAATAGTTGGAATTAGAAGTAGCAACACTTATTGATGTAAATATAGAACAAATCACTTCTTTTACATACAATATAAAACATTACTGTGTGCTATCTGGTGATAAACATCAATCCCATATGTTCAACTTACATTTATTAATATTTATTAATAATTATTATCATTTAAAGTAGAATCACAATGACATGCTTTTCAGGAATTAAGAATTATAGGTAATATAGCCTTTTTTTTGATCATTAATGTAATGATAAAATTGAAGTCCTGGCAATATATTTTAATTCCAGGTATACAGAAGTATGCATTCTCTCCCCAGAAAAATCAGCAGCATTTATAAAAGACAGTCTTTACTACTCATTTTTTCACCAGAAGGAAACAGAAGGCTATAGTCAGAGGTCTGAGTTCATTCAGTCCAACAGAGTTCAGTTTAATTCATTTCCCCCCAAAAAAGAAGCCCTATCCTCAGAATTTAAATTTAAAAACATGCCTTATTTTAGAGATACGTTACAGTTTTCCTTACCGGGACTACAGAATCAAACGAACCCTGTTCCCGACTCTCAATAGCTGAGATTGTTTTCAACCAGAGGAGATAGCTTGAAATATCAGATATTTCAGAATGCTCCATACTGAAAGCTGCAAGATTAGCAGGACTGAGGTGAGACAGACTTGCAAAAGGAGGGCTTTGGCTGTGTTACATAAAGTTCTAATTAGATCCTCGGTACAAATTACTATCCTAAGAATAAAAAGTTAATCAAAAAGCCTCATTGGAAGAATAGGAGGGCAAGATTAGAGCCAAGACAGCTGTTTCACTTTGGGACAATCGTGCAACTGCCTAACTAGATTCTGTGCCACTATTCAGAAGTGAAAATATATGTGTGAAAATCAAAGAATTCCCTTGGTGTTACTTTGGACTAAACTGTTCACACCTGGTTTACCTCAGGGGAACTCAGGAGACCTCTCTATACTGAGATTCTAATGCAGCAAGTACCTAAATATCAGACCCCCTTAATGTCACAGCTGAATATTTTCAATAAAATCAGAAAGTTTTGAAAGGAACTGAATACAGAAGTGGCATGAGAAGAAGTTTTGCAAGGACTTTTGGTGACGACTGTAAGAGTGTACCTATAATGATTTATTTAATTTTACTAAATCTTAGAAAACTACCCAAATAAGCACAGGATAGCTGATGGATGCTTTCCTATCTCTCCAAAAAGATGCAATTCTAGTCCCCATTTTCAAAGCAGAGCTGAGAGTTCTCTTTACCTGTTCAGATTTATATTCTCTGTACTTGTGGGGGGTACTGTAGAAATGAAAGGAGTAGTGACAGGACCCAAGGGAATGGCCTGAAGCTGTGTCAGTGGAGTTTTAGATTAGAGATTAGGAAAAGGTTCTTCCCCCAGAGGGTGGTTGGGCATTGAACAGGCTCCCCAGGGAAATGGTCACAGTACCAAGTCTGACAGAGTTCAAGAAGTGTTTGGACAATGTTTTAAAGCACATGGTGTGACTCTTGGGGTGTCCTGTGCAAGGCCAGGTGTTGGACTTCAGTGATCCTTGTGGGTCCCTTCCAACCCAGGATATTCCGTGACTCTTCAGAGGCCAGACATGACTGATTTACCCACTGGTAAAATCCAGAGCACAAAAAACTTGAATACTTCAATAAGGTCAAGATTTCATTTAGAATGTCTCTTAAGGAGGACGGTATAGAATATTTGTAGGCTGTCTGCTCAGAAAAGTCACACAAAGACTGACATTACAGGTATTTTCTGGAACAAGATGTCATCCTTTGCCAAAAAAGCTCTAAAGCAAATCTGAATGTCACAGCTGCAAAAAAGCCATGATGAAATACTGTAAATAACAACTTTTATAACCTCCAATTCCTTACCTTGTAATAAAAATGTATGTCCAAAAGGAAGCAGGACAGAATTATTTGCTGAGAGGCAGGAGAGGTGAAAGGAGACTGAAAACTCCTAGTACAAGGAACAAGGAAATAAGTGGCCTTAAACAGTATGTAATTTACTGCATAATAAACTTTTTTGGTTTGTCATCTAGTAAGTTCATTTTGGGGCTCCAAATACAATAAAATTGAAAAACAACGTCGTAAGAACCAAAATACTTGACAAATCAAGCAAAGTTTAGAAAATAATACCAATTTTTAAAAAAAACAAAGAAGCAGCATTAAAAAACATTACAGGTTCACCTAGTTTAGAAAAAAATATTTCAGAAGTCTTTCACAATGCAGCATACATACATTTCTGATGAACAGATTCTTTTAAAAAAATTGATATAAAATTTTTCAAATTAAAAAGGGTATGCAGCCTAATGCAAAAAGTGTCCCTTTTTGCCAAGAAAACTAATTTCTGAAAAGACCTGAAGAAGACTGCAACAAACCAAGTAGCTTTGCAGAGTGGAGTTGAGGAAAACAGAGTGCTGCTTCTCCCCTCTACTTCTTCTTCGCTTAAAACTGCACTGTATAATGAGAAAATTCTACATTAATTTAAATGTTATAAAAATACTTCAGTATTAACTAAAATGCAATATCCCTATAAAGCATATTTCAGAAAATATTTCATTTGACAAAACGAATGTGTCCATTTAGTAGCAACTCTAAAATATGTGAACTGTGTGTACCTAGGAGCAGGTAACTTTTCCTTTTCCTTCAAACTCCTTCCACAGCATTCTGTACATTATTTGGTAAAGGGCTTGAACAGGCCTTTGGTTTCACCCAGTACACTTGTTTGCACTAACTTACAAAATCAATTTATAGAAAGCTTTAGGCTGGAAGGAATCTTAAAGATCAACCAGTTCAAACTCCTCTGCCATGGGCAGGGACATCTTCCACTGGACCAGGTGCTCCAAGCCCCATTCAGCCTGGCCTTGAACACTTCCAGAGATGGGGTGTCTGTACCTTTTCTGGACAGCCTGTGCCAGTGCCTCGCCACCCTCATAGTGAAGGATTTCTTCCTCATATCTAGCTTAAACCTGCTTCCTTTCAGTTTAAACTAAATCCCACTTGTCCTGTCACTACACACCCTTGCAAAAAAGTCTCTCTCCAGACCTCTTGTAGCCCCTTTACATAATGAAAGGTTCTATAAGGTCTCCCTAGATCCACATATCCAGTATTATTTGTTTCTTAGAAAAGTGGAAGACTTGAAAGTGAGAGCATAAATAACTCACCAATTCTTCCTCAATTTGAAAGCAAATATTTAAACAATTATCTTCTAGGACATGAGAGGGATCACTTATTGTGAAAATGGCTGCAACTAGTTTATTTGTTGCAGTACCTAGTGAGCTCATAAAATAAAGTTTGATAAAGTTTAAAGAGTACCATGTCCTGTAAATATGAGGGATCCAAATGCACTGTGACAGACACAGCTGAGTCCTTCAGCCAAACCTCTGTGAAAACATCTTTAATAGAGGACAGAAAATACCAAGGAGAAGAGAACAACCAGACCAGAGCAGTAGATGGTACTGCATGGCAAAGAGAGCCTATGCATAATCCCATGCTGAAGCAGGTACTCCCTCAGAGGGGCTGTTTTGCTTGTGACAGGAACTGGTAACATTTCTCTAATTTTATTTCAGTTCATGTACTTTCTCTCTCCTGCTTTTCCAGTTTTCTCCCTGCTGCAGGGGCAGTGAGAGAGTGGTTCTGTGGGGGCTGCCAGCTGAGACCAACTTAGCAAAACTTGATCTACCTCCAATTAAAGCATCTTTCAGAACATTTTCCGTGATATTTTAAAAAATGACCTTATGGAACACCTACAGCTTTTCCACTATCTCTGAAAAACCACTACAGACATGTAATACCTCAGGTCAGGACAGTGATGGCAAAACTTTAATAAAGAACTCATACTGAATAAAGATCAAGGTATGACAAAAGCTGATGCAACTACATCCCTTAAAAGCTCATACAGTTTATATACAGACACAATGCTCCCAGTTTTTTTCCTTATATTTTATAGGGAAAAAGTATTCCAAGTT
This sequence comes from Oenanthe melanoleuca, assembly GCF_029582105.1. NCBI lineage: Eukaryota > Metazoa > Chordata > Aves > Passeriformes > Muscicapidae > Oenanthe > Oenanthe melanoleuca. The sequence continues at coordinate 32,971,884 of NC_079333.1, read as the reverse complement.
TGTTGATGCCTTATATGTGTAATGCCATTTGTAACAGGTATTTATTTCTATGAAAACAAGTATGCTGTCAATCAAGTAAATGGTAAATAATTTAACCAGTAAAATTACTTTATATAAGTTAATATAACAGATCAGCTGGGAATAGCCCACAATATCTCCAGCAGAGAACTTTAGAAATTGTTTAACTATACCTCACCTTTTTAAGCCTTTCCAAGTGGATTACTGCCTTCCTACAAACATTAAAATGTTTAATTTTTAAAATAAATCTTAGCTAATAGCTTTTATAAAGCCTCATTGGAGTTTTGCCAATTGGTTGTTTACAAACCTCTAACGCATTAAGAGCAAATGACAGAGATAAGTGAGTGGTTTACAAGGGAAATATTTTGCATTAGAAGAATAAGAACAATATAGCCATTCAATTTTTCATACAGGTTTATTTATTTATAGTTGCAGAAATATGTGGGCTGTTTAAGTTTGGAGGGCTTTGCTAGTTATTCTTATTGAATTTTCAAAGAAAGTAAGGATAGAGTAACGATTGCTGAGTTCTAGCCCAAAAGTCCTTCATCACAATGTCTGAACTTTTGCATCTAATAATCAGAGGCAGTATTACTGCTTTATATTACTTTCAGATCAACTGATACTCTGCTTCACTAGCTTTTCCCACTAGTGCTGCAGTGATCAAAGACCAGTCATTGCAGCAATTAATTTTTTTCTTTTGTGTCCTTTAAACGTCTTTGTTGGATTGAATCTGAGTGCAAGATCTCAAAAAAATGTTATTTTCTTTCCCCTTAGTCTGCCACTTTTGTTGAAAGCCCACTGTCGCTTCAAGATAAATTTAAAATTACAAACAAGTGAAGAAGCAGCATTTTCTGTGTATTTGATATATTCAATCTTGCAAACTTTTTTTTTTTTTAATCATGCCAATTAAGAGTGGATTTTAAAAGGATTCTTCTTTTCATTTTTATATAGAAATGGAAAAAAACAATAGCATGAATTTTTTAAAAGGAACAATTGCAGGTTAGACTGCTACTTTGCAGTTTGGAAGGGTATTTAACTTTTGGGTTAGCTTCAGCATTCAAATTATTGCCAAAAATACCAAGTCCTACCAATACTGACTCTATCAGAGTTACTTGGGAACAGTGTTAGGCACTCTGCTGAACTGTGGTCCATATCAGTGGCTTCTTACTCAACTTCTGCATTTGAAGAAAAATATATTTTAAAGAAGTTCTGGCTACATTTAATGACTTTTTCTGCCATTACTTTGCTCTTACATTTTCAGTATTTTCTCCACTTACTCCAAGTTTACCAATTCAGTACTACAAGAACTGCTTAAACTGGGTTGACCAGCCCAGTACAACATCCCAGCAATCAGGTCAGCTCAAACTGCTGAAAGGAACATAATCTATTGATGGAAAAGCTGAAAGTAGTGCTGGTTAAGTCATTGCTTTGTATCCCCAAGTCAATATATGCCTCACTCCAAGAGCATAGCCCTGCCTTTAGCTGAAAATTCTCATACACAGAACAGGCTGATGCAAACTGCCCCACTTCAACAAAGAACCCACTGCATCTTTCTACAGAAGAACCACTAACCTCAAAAAAATGGAAATCTTATCACCATATCCATTCTCATGGGCCCAGGAAGTCAGTGCTTGACGCTGCACCTCAAGAGCGGCCACAACCAGCAAGGACCCTTAAAGGTCCAACAAGAACAGATTTTAGATACCCTTCCACATGGATGGGTTAAAACTTAGAGCTGTTCAACAAATGGTGCAGGTTGGCTCAGTCTAGCTTTGCCTTAGGACTAAGCTATGACAATAGGATTGAAAATTAAGCTCTCCCTCTATTCTGTGTACAATCCACAAAAACATTTGTTAACTTTCCTGCCTCAGCCTTCCCAGCGTGAAATGAAATGAACATTGACCTAACTCACAAATGCATCAGAAAACAAAAGGATCACATAGCTGTTCCTTCTGAGGTGCTTGAAGAAATGTCAAGACATCAGGCAGTAATGACATCTGGAGAAAACAAACAGGATCAATTTTGCTTTCATCACCTCTCCTGCCCCTGGTTGGCTGCTGAACACCAACTAGTAGTTCAGATTGCAAAAAGAATTTCCTGCATCTCTGTAGTTTTATTATTGTTTTTATTATTAATAAAACAGAAACCTAGCTCCTTTACCCCTCATCCCCTTGCTAGCAAATGTTTTTGCTGTGGCAATTCTGTTCCCTTTTGCATTTTGCTGGTTTGTCAGATTTGCTGAACCTTCAAGTGCAAGAGGTAACATGATGAAATAGAAACTGGCAGAAAGTACATTAAAGTTATTATCACCTGAGGACAAATCCTGGCAAGTGAACCACAAGAAAAAAGACTTCCATCTGGAAATCAGACAAAGAGCATACAGGTAAACCCAGTATTTCCACTACTGTTTGGCAACCATTCAGAAATGAGAAAATACAGATGAGTTATGGGGGGGAGGAAAAACCCAAAAAAGTAGAAGTAATGGAACTTTTCAAAACGAGGACAGAAAGGAGCAAAGGTGAGAAGGAAAACAGATACTAAATTTCAGATACTAAATGCAGTACCAACATACATTTTGAAAGGGCATTATATATAATAAGCAAAAGGCAACCTTTTGGTTAGATATGACAAGGGCTACCATCAGAGGATACAAGGACCAAAGAATTATGAATCTGAAGAGCTTTTTAGGTTTTGTCCATTCAGCAAAATAATTCTGCAACTCTGCATTTTCAACCACTACTAAGAGCTGATTCATTTCTTTCTGTATTCTCCATATGATTAACATGACATTTTATTTCTTGGTACACAAATTAGTTTAGCTGATAGGCAGCAACCAGTGCTTAAAACCAAAATAACTAGGAGTGATAACCTCAATTTTCAGCAGAAATTATTTAAAAAGTACTGTGTAAATTCCAGTTTTGTGCTGACTACATAGACTTAAATGCATCTCAGCTAAAAGAGAAAATCCACTGAGAATACTGCCAGGACAACTCAAAGGAAAAAAAGAAGACAATATTTTTGCAGATTTATGCCTGCAGAAGTGATCAGATTGCTTCTACTTTTATACTTGAAGAGGCTGAGCAAGCAAGTAACTGCCCCAGAGGCAACTGCAGTATATCATGACTCTGCTTAATATGTGTAGTAGATCTACATGTGGTACATTACAGAAAAAGTATGGTACAATCAAATCTACCCACAACAAACTGGTCCTGCCCTTCTTCATATTTCTATGGGGTTTAACTTCTTTAAAATAATTAAAGATTTAAATAATAATTATTAAAAATTATAATAATGCTTATAGCAACCTACAATTTTTTTTCAAAGCTGTTGTAAATTCCATAGGTCAGGTTTTTCTTAAAAGCCCAGTGGGACCATATGAACCTCATGAGGTTCAACAAGGCCAAGTTTCAAGGTTCTATACCTGGGTAGGGGCAACCAATAACATCAACACAGTCCAGGGTATGAAATGTATTGAGCAGCTTTGCAAACCATGAGTTGCAGAACTGGTGGATGAAAGATTAAATGTGACCAACAACATGTGCTTGCAGGTCAGAAAGACAACTGTATCTGGGCTGCATCCAAAGAGGCTGATAGTGAGTGTCCAAAGGAGGGCCATGAGGATGGTGAAGTGTCCTCAGGGGAAGCTGATGCCTTAAGTTTTAGCTTTCATATTTTTGAGACTCTATACTGCCTCAGTGTGTAACTCTGAACTTCACATTCCCTTCACAGCTTAGACAGACAAACCAATCCTTTTCCAGCCTGAGAACCAAGGACACCATTGCAGCTTTGGGCCCAAAAGCATAAACAGTGAACTGAGGAGAGCAATTTGGGACCATGGGACTTCATAACCTGAAGCTGTAATTGGACAATTAACCCCAAAATGTAAATGGACCAAAATTTCCAAAAGTGTGAAAACTCACGACTCCGAGTCCATCTTGGGTGGAGCCACAGCCAGGCTCTTGTGCTGCCCAAGGCCTGGAGCAGAGGAGAGACTGAGGGGAGACCTCATTGTGGTCTAGAGCATCCTTATGAGGGAAGAGGGGCACGCACTGATCCCTGCTCTGCTCAGTGGGGACAGTGACAGGAGCCTGAAGCTGTGCCAGGAGAGGTTCAGGTCAGAGATTAGGAAAAGGTTCTTCACCCAGAGGGTGTCTGGGCATTTGGAACAGCTCCCCAGGGCAGTGGCCACAGCACCAACCTGGCAGAGTTCAAGGAGCATTTGGGCACATGGGTGTGGTTCTTAAACCTGTGCAGCACCTGCTTCTGAATTTTTGCCTGAGCTGATGGTATAGAGACCATTCAAAACACAGCAGCAAATGTGGCAGCATCAGCCCCAGGCTGAATATGAGACTAGGGCTCTGCTATTTCTACTACCTTCTTACTGAATATCTAGATAAAAATTTGGGGTTTTCTTCCAAAATTTGGCGGTTTGATTCTGTGTGCCCAACTGCAGTCTCATAGAACATGACAAGTGACTTCTGTACTCATAACTGCAAGACAGATTTTGATAGAACCCAGATGTGTCTGCTGAGCAGAAAGTAAAAACAGAAAGGGAAAGGGAATAAATTGTCTCAATACCTCTCAATTTCTTAAGTGAAACATTATTATTTCTGAACTCTTGGAGGCAGAAATGAGCTTGGTACAAGTTTCTGTGGTTAGCATGGGGAGGTCCCTGAGCACTGCTGTGTTGTCAAAACCAAACTTCATGTGCCAGATTGCACATTAGTGTGACTACCTTTGGAAGAGGCAGCTGTGCTGGGACATGACCTTTGTCACATGCTTCTGCTCTCAGCCTTGTGCTGGCACTAGAAGCTGTGCTAGTGGACATCAACTGGGCCATGAAATATGTCTCTCAAACACCATTTTTTAATTTTTTTTTTTTTTATTTCTTCCCCCAAAGTAAGCTCTGCAGAATGAAGAAAAGTAAAAACAGAGCTTAGACCTTACATTTTCAATGAATGTGATCAGTTGTCAGGTGAGTGATGGTCACAACACAAAACCTGGAGAAACCAGCACATGGATAAATAGTAATTTCTACTCTCATGATCATGAATGCAAGAAATCGCAGCTCAGTATGGAGCAGGTGTTTATCAGAAATTAAAGGAAAACAAATGTAAACAAGGAGTCTGAAAAGAGAACAAGGAGTGTTAAATGCCTCAGTTTAACTGATTTTATACCTAGGTGCAGGGTAGCTGCTCTGCAGGAATCCTGAGACACTACTCCATTCTGGTCTCATTTGAAATGCATAATGAAAATCATTTGTCTGATGTTCTGTTTGACCAGTTATATGAACAATTTTAGCTGCTGAAGTAACCTGCTTCTCCTTGTACAAATACTTAATCAGAAAGGCAAAACCTTGTATTAAAAGTACAATATATCCAAACCAAAACCAGCTGTTATTTTGCTAAGTTGGATTTTGTTCTGCATTCATAGCTGTCTCCTGTGACTTAAAAGAAAGCTTATACCAGAATTGGAATTTACAAAAAGGATTATTTTGCTTGTTTTTCTGATATTTGGTTCAGATATTACAGGACCTCTGTTTTCAATACATAAAGAATTCCTTTTTGATCCCTGTATTTCTAAATCTCAGAATGATGGGACATTAAATTAGATGATTATTGAGACAATTCTTCTGATTAACTGTAGCAATTTATAAAAAATACTTCTAAAAAAAGATAAATGAGTGTATGTTATTTAATTTATAAACTCTATTGTAATAATCTAAGGCTTATTTCAAAGCAAACATGGTTGCTAAAAGCAAAGTAATTGAGTCCATATTCCTTTCTTGACATTTTTTTGGCTTTATTTTTATTTCACTTCATCCAAAAGTCACATGCAAACATGGGGAAGCAGAGAGCTAAATTGGCAAACTCTGTAAATCTTATCACTACTACAACCAGAAACTCCCTTTAGATTTTGGAGATTTTTGTTTGAGCTTTTTTCTGTGGGGAAGTCTGATATTTTTGTACCCCAGAATAGTAGAGAGAGACATTCCCAAAAGAGACATCAATTTTCAGGTTGTGTCTTCAAGTCATGTCAAAACAGCTGAGACCAATTCTATCCCAACCTGAGCCATTGCTCAGTGTCCAGCTATAAATTGTCATGCATCACCCTTCACTTCTTTAGTTTGGATTAGACCAAAGCCACCTTGGCTGAGTTGCTGTAAAGGGTTTGCATCTTTGAATGCCCAATTTAAATGTAGTGGAACATTAGACACAAAGCCCAACTAGGGTTATCAAGCCTTATTCCTAATTATTTTATGCAAACCAAACGGCAGCCATTTTTTTTTTCCTTTTAGTGCAGAGAGCATCTAGTTTATCAAACCTGTTGACATGCCATCAAAGAATTCCAGCAACCTATAATGAATCAACCTAAGAGGCAGGAAGATTAAAATCCTATTATGTGACCTGTGCTATCAGAGTACTATAGGAAAGATTAAAGACTTTCCTGAGTTCTAAGTTCCTGTGGTAGCAAGGATCTACTTAGGAGTAAATGCCTGGATAGTCCTAGGAGCCAATTACATGGCATGGTAGAATATAGAAAAAGTGCAGGAAAAATAAAAAGTTTTGAATCCCAGTTTGGCCCTAGAAAAATGCCCCTCTGTTCTCAAATATGGTATACAGTTTATCCATGGATGGATAAACATGGCAAGTACTAGACAAAATTATGAATACCAGGAGAAATACCCAAAGACTTGTGCAGTTTTGGCTAATTACCAATGCTACAAACAATCCCTGTCCAAACCCTACAATTCCCTTTCTGTGTCCCCTTTCATCTCCCTCTGAAAATCCCAGTAGCCAAATTGCATGTCAAGGGGAGAAAATGTTCTTGGCTTTTTGAGGCATCTAGAAACTTTGAAATATAGGTTTAAATAAATGTAATTCTAAACACAGTACAACAAATGCAAATTGGGCATTAAGATATTTAGGACCGAACAATCAGCAGGAGCCAAATATTGTATAATTAAACCATAAATCATAATAATCATTGGTAAGTACAGTACATAGTGTATCCACTTCCATATTTAAAGGAAAATATATGGAACATCTTGCACACAAATACAGTCATGATCTGTGTAACCATGCCTATTTCTTAAATTTCTTTGCTATCACTTAATATTATGCATTATCAAAAACATTAACATTGATAAAGACCTGATACATTAATAGAAGGAGATAGAATATTATACAACAAATTAAAGAATATCCACTATTCTTTTACTACCAGTGCCTTTGCAAAGCAATACTACATTACCAATCAGGGCAGGGATTGCTCAATTACCTCCTGTGAGATTGTGGAAAATCTAGAATGACTGACAGACTGACACACCCCCAAGTTCCTGAGTCTGAAGGCCACAAGGTCTCATAACTAACACTGGTGTTTTCTTTTTCCTTTAAAACAACAAAAAAACCCAACAAAACAAAACAAACAAACAAAAAACAAAGCCAACCCAAAAAAATCCCCCCAAACACCCTAAAAACCCAAAACAAAACAAAATCAGCAAAAAAACAACTTTTATGTTTTAAAGGAAAGTCCTGCTGTGGCCTCAGCATATTTAGCTTCTGGAGTTCCTGGGCTTTCCATTGCTTACCACTCAAACTGGAGTCACATAAACAACCATTAGAGCTAAGGAAAATTTCCAAACAATCACAGAATCACTGGGGTTGGAACAAACCTGTAAGATCACTGAGTCTAACCATTAACCTAGTACTGCCAAGCCCACCACTAGACCATGTGCATACACAACTCATCTATGAGTCTTTTAAATACCTCCAGGGACAGTGACTCTATCACTTCCCTGGGAAGGCTCTTATGCCTCATTTCATGTTACTTTTAACCAGAAGCATTCCCTACATCACTAAGGAAGTTGCTGGCCTCAAAGGGCTAAGCTTTGATCTCCTTTTTATGCCAAACATAACAGCTATGAATTCAGCAGTAACAATGCTTTCCTAGTTTTGGTAGAAGAAATAGGTTAAACATGAATGCAAAAATCAAATTAAAGCAGCTGTCCTGGGAGAGAATCAGATCTGAATGCCACCTGGAATGGTGCAGGCTTCTCAAAGCCCTCTATCAGTGAGAGGGACTGGATACAGGAATTGTTAGAACAATATCACTCATCTTCAAAAGAAAATTATAACAGCTTTTGTATTTCTGCATTTGTACATCTCTTACATAGCAGCTGCAGATTGCTGACAATGCTTCAATGACCTCACTTCTATGAATGCAGAATGAGGATCAAGCCAAGGCAAGATGCTGAATTAAGAACTGTCATCTAAATCCACTGATAAGAGCATACCACCCTGAGAATGGAATATGAGCTTTTTTCCTCATGAAACATTTCCCAGCTGCTCCTATCAAAACTTGAGCTCAACTTATACCATCTAGGTCTCAACAGCCCTAAAGATAAAAAACGATAAAAAATTTAAAAGCCAATTATTGCTATTTATTTGCTGTTGAACTGTTATTTTACTGGCACTTGAACACACTAGACTAGAGTGAAAAGCTCTCCCTTAGCTAACTGAAATCACTTGATATAACTTTATAGCTGGAAGGGACTTGCCAGAAGAATGGCCAGTTCCATGTGGGAATCTCTGAACTCAAGTGAGTGATCTAAGCTTTCAAAAACACAACTCATGATTAATCATTTCTTTATACTGCTGGAAGAGCCAGTATCTCTTGGAGTAGACTTTTTGCATTAGTACTGAGGCAGAATGCCTTGAAGCAAGCTCTCACTTCATGCCACCATGCAAAGAGTTTGCAAATGAAAAACAGGAATTTCAGCACTAGCCCCAAAGGCCTTCAAACAGGAAAGACACTCTCAGAAGATCCTTCAGAATTTGGCTGCTCACCACCCTTATAAAGTCATGCCACATCTACAGCATAGGGTTTGGCTCATAAACCTCTACCAGGTAACAAAACACAATGGTGAAGCTATTTCTTCTAAAAGACACTGACTAGAAAACACCTTATCTACTATTGATTATAAAAATACCTCAGCCAACCAAACCTGATATTGACAGTAAACTGTTTAAAAATAAGTGAACATTTAGCCTTTTATGAAAGTTTTCAAAAGAGAGCATGTGGATGCACTTTTGCAGATGATATATCCAGGATACTATCTGCTGTGAGATGATCTTCTTTGAGAACTTCTGTTTCAAAAAAGAAGGGACAAAAATTTTATAGCAAATGGTTAACTAAATTTCAGTGGACTGCAGTATTGTCTTCTGAACTGGAAAACAGCCAAAGATGGGAATCTACTTCTACATTTTCCTTCCCCCTCAGAGGGATAATCTTGAGCTCAGAGAATCCAAAAACCCATATTGGGAAAGTGTTTAGAGGAGGATCTCTTTCACACAGACCACAGAAAGTAAAATTCATACTTTGGATGTCTTAAAACAAGAACAGCAACAAAAACTCTGCAATTTCCTCTTCAATCTACAGTCAGGGCAATACAGACTCCAATCCCTCTGTCCCTTCTTCACAAAGAATGTGTTCATTGCACACATTCAGCTAAACATATATTTCTAATCTAATTAATTGCTACACTGCAGGTGCCAGCAATCTAGAGGTGCCTACAGGGAAAGTCCATCCAATGTTACAAACCAAATCCCATGTCACAATGACCCATGGAAAACACCAGGTCACCTCCTCGCCTCTGCAAAACCCCCTTCCACCCTCAAATTCTGCTCAATCTCTCACAGCATAACAGTGACCTAAAGTATGAAATCATTGAGTGAATCACACAAATTATATAATTCCATGATACTAATGGCAGTAGAGATACCCAGCGCACTGCAGAGACACGAAAATTACTCCCAAGCAACAGGGACACGTAAAACTTGCCTATTAACTTACTTTTCTTCTTACTTTCCCCCATCCCTTTTTCTTTGAAGTAAAGAAACAGAACTGTAAATGCGTTTGTCAAAAAGGAATGGAAGTTAAAAGCCAAATTAGGTCCTGGAATCAAATTTCTATCTAAACATGACTTCAACTCACTTTCAAAATTAGACGGGTTTTTGTTGATTTGGGGTTTTTTAAAATTCCAATTTAATTTCTATTTGGATATACAGAAAGCATTTTTGTACCAACAACTCAACATGACATGAGGAGCAAACACAAACATGCAAGCCAGCAAAGCAGAACTTCTAGGACAGTTGAAATATCAAGAATGCCAGAATGCCACACTTTGCTCTGGCATACTAAAGAAGAAGAAACTGATAAAGAAAATTGAGCCATGTACTTCTCAATAAAATCAAGCTTTTTGTCAGGATCAGGATGCCAAAGTGCAAATTAATAACAGCTGTCAAGTACACACTCTAGGAATGAAGGACCTGTGCATTTAGTTTGGTACTATAGTACTAATCAAGAGGCAATTTCACAAGGTGTTATGTCTCTCCTATATCTGAAGAAAGCAGTCTCTCCCAAAAGAAGTCAAGAAGAAAAATCTGGCCAGAAGTTCATGTAATAAAACCCTCCACCTTGGAAGCTATCAATGTCTTATTTCTTCTCATATTTACACATTAGATGGACATTTAAAATAAATTATCTTTTTTTCTCCTTCCTTAGGCCAGCAAATATAACTGTTCCACTACATCTCTTTATTTAAGCAAGAAATAAAGATTTTCCAGTCAACATAGCCCTCAAAAAACATCACTGACTTCAACTTGTATCCCCAAACTAGGGAGAAGTGGTAAGGGTAGCCCTATAATGTTTTCTCATATTGTTTCTATGCAGTATCATTGATTATTTTCTAGCTGTATGTACATACAACAATGCATGTACACACACACAAATGTACATACACCCCCCCTACCTACCCACACCTTACACAATGCTTACTTTGCACTGAGAAAAGGAGATTATTATTTGAAACAAACTCTGTGACACTGAAGCCATCAAGTATTTGCCCAAGTGTATCAGTCCACACCCAGACACAGTGATAAATTCATTATAGACAGAACCCTAAACAGAATAAGGTAGCTGGCATTCAGAACATACACTCAGAGCAAAGTTCTGTATTAAATATAAGAAGTACACAAACCTGAATAATTCCACATTATCTAAACCCATGAGGATGTGATCACAAAGGTATTAAAACAACTGAAATAACTTTACAACGCATCTATAACACAGATATTGAAGTAGTCTTAGAAGAGCCTTTTTGTTTTTTTAATAATGCTCCTACATTTTTTCTTTATAAATTCTCAACCTTTGAAAAACCAAGGAGCTCTTTCACTGAAAGTATTTTTTCCTTCAAGCTTTTTCCAAATCAAAAAGAGCCTAAGAAAATATTTAGAGCTTTTTATAATTCAAATTTGAAGAAAGTTTAATGTGATGCATAAAACATTATTTTAACATTGGCTTTATTCCAATACAAATAGCTGTATATGCCTTGTATATGAAAAAGGTATATAAAATATATTGTAGTCACATGCAACACTTCAGTCACTCAAAAATATAACAAAGCTTCATTTTTCCACTTGATACTAGATTTGAGAGGAAAAAAAAGCTTTTTTTATACAACAATCACTTTCAGTCAACAGAGCATCACTTTTTCAGACCATAAGACAAGATAAAATACAGCTACACTATCTGACAATCCTTTGCCATATTGCTTTTCTGTACAGTGAAAATATATTAAAACCATTTCCATAAAGGAATCGATGTAATCTCTAGAGAGGGGGCACATGTTCAGTGGGGGCTGAGGCTAGTTAAACTCTAGTTTACACTACATCAGTAAGTAAAGATATATTTTAAAAACTTACTTCTGCAATACCTTCTGCCTTTTTTACAGTGAAATGTTCACAAAAGCATTTGATGTTGCCATGATAGAAAGCTTTTTTGAATAAGCTGAAAGTTTTCTAAGTGAGACATGAAAACATGACTCAGTGGAGATAGTAGATGCTTTTTAGTATTAACCATCCCATGAGTGTCACTGAGATTTCTATTTCACAGTGCTGGGTTTCAGTCTAGTTGCTTACAGGTAATTGTACACATCATTGACCCCGCTTGGTTTATATTTGAAGAAACACTGCCCTGCATTTAAATAAAAATCTTCAGACTCATGAAAGTTAAAGAGCTATTTCATATTTATTAAAGATTTCAACTACACTTGAAGTTCCAAAGACGAGAAAAAGGTCACACTTTCTGTTATCAGTAAATCTAACACCTCCTCCCCCCATGTTGTCTCTTAAAATATTATTTTAACTTCATGCGATATTTGAAAACAAAATGTTTACTGTTTACAGAAGCTCACAACATCCATTACACAAGGGAGATAAACACATCAGTTCTACACAGCACAAGGTACGAAGTCTGCAGAACCTGGAGGCACAAATGAAAACATTTTAACAAAAAAACCTTCCCAAGAACAGCTCACAATTTTCACAGGCAACAGAGAAGCAATACTCAAACCCAGATATGACCATCCGACAGCTTGCCCGTGTACATTCCAGAACCACTAAAACCCAGAAACCACTAAACACACACCAAGACACGCCACGAGAAGTTGCCGACACCACCAAACCTCACTTTCTCTCCCCGGAGCATCCTCTATTCGCCTGGGGGGTGAAGAGCCAGCTCACCTGCGGCGGGGGGGCCCAGCCGTGGGCACAGCCGCACTCCGGCCACCACTGCCCGGGGCTGCCCTGGGGCTGGCCCGGCCCTCTCGGGGGGCTCCTGCCCCGGCCGGGCCCCGCGGCCGCCCAGCAGGGCGGCGGGCCGGGCGGATGGTGCCAGCGGCAGGCGCAGGGGGCATCCCTGGCGGCGGGGGGCCCGCTCCTGCTGCCGTCCGAGCCCTCGGCGCCGCGGCCGCAGCTGTGCTGCCTGGGGAGGTGCCCGTGCATGGCGCGCCCGGGGCTCGCCCTGCCCGCCGGGCATGGGCGCGCTGCCGGCGGCGGCGGTGAGGGGCGGCGGCGGCGCCCGGCCAGCCCGGGGCAGCGCTGGCGAGCGGCGGGGCAGCGCTGGCGAGCGGCGGGGCCCGGCCCCAGCCCGGGGCAGCGCTGGCGAGCGGCGGGGCAGCGTTGGCGAGCGGCGGCGCCCGGCCCCAGCCCAGGGCAGCGCTGGCGAGCGGCGGGGCAGCGCTGGCGAGCGGCGGGGCCCGGCCCCAGCCCGGGGCAGCGCTGGCGAGCGGCGGGGCAGCCCCGGCTAGCGGCGGGGCATGGCGGCGGCCGGGGCCGGGGCCGCTGGCCAGCAGCCCCGTGTCAATGCCGGACTCCACTCGCGCAGCCACTTGACAGCATCCCCGCTGCAGGCAGAAGCAATCAATGCTCCGCGTGGCTTGGGACGCACGCCTGCATCCCTGTCTGGATGACAAGCCACGGGAAGGGAAGCGGGGGGGGAATATCCGACAACCAACAAAAACCACTCTTGCAATTTTCAGGAAGATTTAGTCATTTTCTAGCTGATCCTGACACGAGTCGCAGGCACCCTGCTGGAGCACATTTAGATATACAAGCTTTACAGGCAAAGTGCTTTCTTGTGGAAATAGCATCTAGACAAAGTACTGAAAAAGATACTCCTTTACCAGTGATCCGAACAGACGCGGGAGTGGTTTTTTCCCTCAATGCCTGAAAAGACCTTGTCAACAAAATTGCATCAGGAGATGCAAATGACAAGTCCGGGAAGAATGTTATCTGCCCTAAATGCTAAACCACAGCATGAACGGCGGTATGTGCTAATGTGCACAGGCTAATGTGCACAAACACAGCGGAGAGCCTGAATTTAATACTAGAGCCAAAAAGACCCATGCCACAAATTAACAACTCTCCAGTATCTTATATACGTAATGTGAATATACTTGTCTGTGTATAAGGACCTCAGGATGCTGACTGATGTATCATTTTCACTTCTGCTTTTCACCCCTTAAAAATTCTTTGGTGCTTGCCAATAACCTTCTGTACAGAGTTTTCTGTAAATCCCCTCTTGGGTTTTTCTTCCTAATACAATCTCTTTTCCTTAAATGATCCTGAATTCTTTCTTTGCAAGTATTTTCTTTTATTTCTTCTTACAGAAGTGACAGAAGTGTGAAGTGAGTAAATCCGGCCTGATTGTTCCAGGCACCTTGAGATTTTCAGGAGTGTTCTCCAGTCTCAGGTTCCTAAGTCCTTGGGCCAGTAAGACACTCATTGGATCATGGACTCATATATGTGTATACTTTTTTTTACACTTTCTTTTAACTTAAGCATATTTCAGGTAATTTAACCATTGGAACTAACAAATTGATTTCTGTGTAACAATACTTTTGGGTCTGTTGGTGTTCAGCTAGGATTTAAATACACACAGAAATTAAAAAGAATTAGTAATATAAGTAGTTTTACTATTACAAAGACTAAAACACATCTACTTTTAAAGACTTCAAAGACAACTATGACTATCTGCAAATATGCTTTCAAGTGAGATAAATTAATTTTCACAAATGCATTGATGCAAAAAACTTGATTCAATTAATTCTTTCTACATAGCTAACCTAAAATTCCTCAAAACTTAGACATTGCTAAAATTCATAACAATAAAGCCTGTCAGTTGTTCTTGATTTAAAAAAAAAAATTACGGCAATGCTCTAACAGTGGAGAAAATATTTTGACAACACTGTAGTTGAAATTGCTGTGTGTGAAACTCACATGAGTTTTAGCTGTATTTCCATTCAAGATGCTTGTCCTAGTTATACTAAACTGATGTGATAATGCAAGCTTTATTAGAACTTCACTGAAGAGCCAACATTGTACACCATATACTCTCACATAACAAAAACCCAACTGCAAGAACTCACAGAGCTTGGCATAGAATTAAGGTCACTCCTGTTAGAAAAAGAAATATTAATGCACTTCTGAATAGCAAGCATAGATGTGGAAGCCAGCACTTAAAACCTGAGCTAAGAGAGTCTACAAGGAAATCATTGCTACATGTAAAGTTACATAAGCCTGAATCCATCTTTTGCAGTTTTATTCAAGCATAAGAAGTGAAGGTGTGTGAGCTGTCCAGAAAGCTGCTTTCCTCTAGTGCTCAGGGGAAATTCAACCGTGAGCACCTAAAAACTTGCCTGCAGAAGGCAACTCAAGTCATTACTGCACCACTGCCAGCAGGACTACCTCAATTGAAGAAATATTTATATTGACATTATGTGAAGCTATAAATCATATATATATAAAAATGTAAGATATTTACATACCATAAATATATAGAAAACAGGACACTAATAAAGCCAAATTCAGTTTTGTTTCCATCATTTTAGATCTATATTAGCAGTGTCCATCACCTTAAAACTATCACACCTGTTGGTCACATAGCAAGCTACCTATTTCACCCTAGACTATTCCAATGCTATTTCAGCTTTTCCAAATGCCAGTCAGAATCTTAAAAATAAAAAATAAAAAAAAGCTTTATTATATATTTCAAAGCTCTTTGCAGAAATCTGGATAATTGCAAAAGTAACCAAAAATACCCCCAAAAAATTTAAAAACCTACTCAATATACAACAGATGTAAGAATCAGGACAAGCAATGGCTACAATAGGATTGGAGAGTGTAAAAAATCCACACATTCCATGACCAGACATAGTTTTTAGACCACCTACACAAAAAATTTTGGGACAAGTCAGCTGTACCAGAGCACTAAAATGTCTATCACAAATCACTCCAGGCCTATACTTTAAAGCAGTAAATGACCTTTTAGCAACCTTAGTGCACCCCAGCCAGTACAATGCAGGACTACAATGGCATCCTTTTGACTGTAACATTCATGTTAAAACATTATATTTGAAATAGCCTCTTATCAGAATGTGGAAAAAGGTTTTTTTTTCCAAAAGGATTTTACACCACTGAACATAGCCTAGAAGTGTTGGGTAGGTTCAGGGCATTTCATATTTTAAAAATTAGTAAAGAAAAGAATTACTACAAATAAATTATTTTACTGACAACACTTTTTTTGAAGGTCATCACTGCCCATGTGAGACAAAAACACTTGAATATGGGGTGCATATGTGTGCAACTAATTGCCAGACAACATGATAAGATGGATTCAAAAGATAATGCAATTTCAGCTTTAACTGAACCATTGTATTAGAGAGGATGGCACGCACCTCTGGATGAACTTGGATTAACACATGGCTCAAATCCACATGCCCAACTGTCATCCTAATTTGATAGTAACTGGTGCACAAAGCAAAACTGAATATTGTACAATACACGATGTGAACTGCATTTGACCCAATACTGTTGTGGAAAAATCTCACTAATTTTCTTTTTAAAATATTAAGTAGGCATGACAAAATGGAGCAAATAGATTTAGCTGATATTGTACCAGCACAAATAACTGTAACTGGATTACAGCAATGTTGGATGTACACCAAAAATAAATGCTGAGAATAGTTTGCTTCAGGCAAAAATGTGCATATGGAAAGAAAAAGTGCATATGGGAAACAAAAATTATTAATAGAGTTCTGAAAGGGAAGCTAGAATCATAGGCAAAGATGATTTAGATATAGTAACAGATTTTTCCCTCCAACCAAGAGTGCAATGTTATGTAACCACAAAAAAATACAGAATAAAAGAAAAGTAATAAACGTGGACTGGACCAATGTATTAGAGATCCTAAATTTCTATAAATACTTTTGTTGAAGGAAAAATAATATGAACAATTACTAACACAATAGCAAAACTACTGAAATAAGTCAAAGGCAATTTCTTTGCAAGTCTTTTGTTTGGTTTATTGGTTACTGAAATGCAATCCTGTGTAGAAATAATATTCTCAGTGGTGACATGGGTTAGAAGGAATGATTGTCATTAGTCCAAGATTAGGCCAGGAGCCAAGTGATCCAGCATAAGTCATTGTTATCATAGTGTACCCAGAAAATCTTGGAAAAATAATTTGATTTCCATAATGTACATATGCAAAATAAAAAAAAAAAAAAAAAAAAAAAAAAAAAACCAAAAACAAAAAAACAAACAAACAAACAACAACAACAAAAAAAAAAACAACAAAAAAACAAACAAAAAAAAAAAAACTAATCCAAAAACCAACAATATTATTTAATGAAAACAGAACATAAGAGGTGGGGAAGGACACAGCTGAAATAAAACAACCCAGCTTCTTCTTCAGGTCTGTCTACTCCTCTCTTCTTCTTGGTATTCAAGGCAAGAAGCACACGGGAGTACAACACCAAAAATAAAACAGTAGAAGAAAAATATAATAAAAGACAGCTATTTAAAGAAATCACCAAGGAAAGGAAATTTCACTGGAAATCGACTAATGATATTCAAGAATAATATTTTGCTTACTTAAAAAAAAGTATAATCCCCATACCCTTTACACAACAGGATGGGTCTCAATCTTTGAGGTTTAGCAGAAAAATACCAGCACAGCACTGAGACACTGCTGCCTGCACAACATAACTGTCTGCATGATCAAGGGCATGTTCTTTTCATTTTTATCAGAGGCTAGAAAAGCTTAAGGAGCTACAAACATATCCATTTTCAGCGTTAGCTGCATGTCCTAGGGTTAACATAAGGACAATCATTTAGAAATCAAGATCCAATGAAAGAGAAAAATGACAAGCATTTGGAAGGGAGCTATATCAAGAGAAGAAAACAACCCTCAGCTGGGAATATTAAGTCACAGTCAATCATGTCAAAGCTGGTGGAGAACAGTGCAGCGAGTTTACCAATTTCACATCCAAGTGAATCAAAGAGTCATAAAATTTCAGTGGAGTGAAATAAAAGAGTATTTCCATGCCAATACAGGATTTTCCCTTGCTGGACCTGCTATTTTCAGGTAGAGGTGTTGTGCTGGATTCAGCTGGAGCAGAGGTAATTTTATTCACAGTGGCTGATATGAGGCTGTGTTGTGGATTTGTGCTGAACACAGGGCTGATAATTTAGAGACGTTTCTGTTATTGCTGAGCAGGGCTTACACAGAGCCAAGGCCTTTTCTCCTCCTTGTATTGCCACAGTGGCAAGGAGGCTGGGGATGCAACAGGTGGTTTTTGATTTAGAAAAAGAAATTGAACTATGGCAGGTCTCCATTCAGATAGCAACGTAAGCAGAGAAGGGTACCATGACTACTCAGCATAATCCATAGAATGAGTTAATCAGGAACCTTATTATAGTTACATTGCATACAGATACATGCACAGTGTGAATTGCATAAAGGAAGAAGACAATATAACCAAGCTAAAATTTTTATTCCAATACTGGCTATCCATGTAGAAAATAAAAATGCCAATTTCCTGGCTCAGACAATTTTTTTTAGGTCTAGTGCCTATGACAATATCCTCTTTCTAACTGATTACTTCCCATAAGATTTATTTTGAAAGTACTTTAATTTATGAGCAGACAATGAGAAATTGTTTCTTCCCTATGAAGCTATTTGTTTTATGCTATTTGTTTTATGCTCTTAATATATCTTTGAAGAGTTTGACACAGTTCTGTCACTGTCTTGTTATGGGCCAGTTACAAGCTTCCACTGCAGGTGAATGGAAGGCAGAAAGATGTGAGCACACATCACAGCCAGAAAAAGACAAGGTTTAGAGCATATGCTACCAAGAACTGCTGTTACTATGCTCCCTCTTCAGCCTTTGGAAACAAAAACTTAGAAGACTAACATGAACTTCAGAACAAAAGCAAAAACTGTTGGGTGGAACACAACTGATTCAATATTAAAAGAATAACAAAAATCAGTCTTGTTTCTCTACAGTCCATACGTGGTCACCCTTGAGATTTTATTTCAGTTGAAAATGTTATCTAAAAATATTCCCCAAACAGAAATATGCTAGCACATTTTTGTAAAGGAATTACATATAGGTCAATGTGCTGGGTGTTCAAATGACAGGGACAGCCCCTGAGACAAGAAAGGGTGATTTGGAAGGAAGATGAATATCTGATGGCTCTATAACAAAAATACCTTTACCCATATACACAGGTGCTCTAAACTGTCTTCATTGTTTGGAAGAGTAAAACCAAGCTGTTAGCATTACCTGGAGCCTCAATAACATTACATTTTACCTACACTGAGTGACCTCAAAGGTTGGGCCCATTGCTCTCTGCTTTGAAGAAGTTTTTGAGCTTAATGCAGGATGGACAAGGTAGAATTCTAGAGTCTGCTTTGCACAGTAGGTCAAACCAGCCACAATTCTCAGGGTAGCAGTGCACAAATAAAGGAACGCAAGTTAATGGCTAAGATAAAAAGCAGTTTCTCTGTATAAATGGATGCAAACACAGCCTGCTATTCATAGCTACTTAGTTTTGGGAAGAGAAGACCTAATTGTGAGGATGTTTGGGTTTTTTAACATAAAAACCCAGGAAAGAAACCCTCAGTTGCAAACCACATGAATTCTCGTGGAACCAAAATAATGTTCTACATAACAGGACCACAGAGAAAGCACATTACTTTCTGTTGGAAAAAGTTACTATGTATTGTCAAGTGGCAAATTACACTTAGGTAATGCAAACAAATCTAGGCTCTTTTTCCTTTTGGTAGAAATCTCAGATGCTTTGCTTTTCCAATTTGGGATGGCAAACATGATTGGAAGAAATAAGGCCAGAAGAAATGAGCAACCTGAAATTAAAGTGTTGACAACTTACAGAATCATAGAACTATCAAATTATTAGAATTGAAAGGTACCTTAAAAATCATCTTGTTTCAACTCCTTTGCCACAGGCAGAAACACTTTCCACTAGACTTTGCTCAAAGCCCCATCCAACCTGGCTTTTAACACTCTCACCACATAGCATCCACAACCTCTCTGGGCAACCTGCCCCAGTTCCTCAGTAAAGAATTTCTTCACCATATCTAATCTAAATCTGCCCTTCTCCATCATAAGCCACTCCCTCTTGCTCTACTCCCCTCATACTCTTGTGGAAAGTCCTTCTTCATCCCTCTTGCACTCCTTTAGGTCCTGGAAAGCTCCTGTAAGGTTTCCCTGAAGCCTCCTCTTTTCCAGTATGAACAGCAGTAATTCTCAGAGCCTGCATTCATAGCAGAGGTGCTCCAGCCCCCCTGACTTAGCAGCTGGCCTCTGCTCTTGTTCCAGCACATCCATTCTTTGTTGTGTTGGGGACTACACTCCAGGTGGAATCTAACTAGAGCAGAGTGGGGAGAGAGAGAGAGAATCCCCTCCCTTCCCTGCTGCCCACACTGCTTTGGATGCAGCCCAGGATTTGGCTTGCTGGGCTGAGTGCACATTGCCAAGGCATGGTGAGCTTCTCATTTACCATCATCCCCAAATATTTCTCCCCAGGACTGCTCTCAGTCCCAGTTCTTCTCCCTTCTTCAGCCTTGGGATTGTCACAACCCATGTGCAGGACCTCTCACTTGGCATTTCAGGAATTTACCTCTCAATCCTGTCAAGGCCCTTCTGGCAACCATTCTCTCCAGCAAAACTACCACACCACACAGCTTGGAGTCATCCACAAACTTGCACTTGAATCCTCTGGCCATGTCACCAACAAGGATAGTGCTAAAGACTGACCCCCAAAGACACCACTCGTCACTGCTCTCCACTTGGACATTGAGACAGTGACCCCAACTCTTCAAGTGTGGCCTGCCAATCAGCTCCTCATTCAGTGGGTGATTCATCTATCAAACTCACATCTCCCCAGTTTAGGTTATAGCATATAAGGATATAGGGTAGAAGCCAAGGTTGATTTCATAGAACTACAGTCTGCATTCCTAAAGGAGATGTAAGGGCAAATCAAAGAACAGTTGAGTAGTCATGTACTGAAAATGTGTATTTCAAGGTTTTTGTTTCACTTTGCATCATTTATTAAAACAAATTCCAACATTTAGCTAAACAAAGCTGCTCTTCGGTCAAATAGCTCTTGCTCTGAGAAACATTCGCCTGACTTACTTTCAACTTCCAGCTCCTTGTTTTCATCCATTTATTTTTATTCTCTAATTTTACTTCAGATCCTTCTTTATCCCTCTCAGTTATCACTAATTTCAAATGAAAGGTTCCTAGGGTTTGTTAGTCTGTTTATTCAGTCTGTTAACTAGTCTCTCATAGGTCAGCTCCATCCCATAAGCATTCCATTTTTTTTCTTCCAACTTGATCCAGTCTAAAAAGGACTAGACCTTTGCATGTTTGTGTGATAGCAAGCTGTTAGTGACTGATTAGTGACCAGAACACTATGACAAAAACAAAACAAAAACAAACAAGCAAAATTAATAATCCCTAGAATATTGATAATACAAGGGGATCTTTGCAAGACCATTCTTGGCAAACTGTATTAATTGCATCCATGTCCTAGAATAGGCCAGGATTAATTTAAGAGAACCTTTGTGCAATTTGGGATTTTTTTACCATCATGTGTTACACCTTAAAACTCAATCTCTTTATCATTCAACTAAGAATATGGCATTGATACTATGCTATAGAATTTTTAGCCCCTTTTGATATATATTAGACTTTGCATTCAGTTTGCTCTCACTAATGTTAGATTACATCATTCCCAAGTATATTACAGCAACACTCCATAGCTTTTCTTCTCTGTACTGTTTCTTAAAAGTATGATGCATCAACATCTTCATTTATACAAAAGACTTCATTCTGTGTACATAAATGATTTATATGTACATGCTACTTTAATTCCATAAACAGAACAATGTTCATCTTCTCAAAGAAAGAAATGGAAGAAATATTGTAAACAGTTACTATAGTATAAAAGAAACATTCCTCTCAAGAGCATTGTTAATTCATAGAATTTGATCACTGTAGCTAAAACAAAACTTAAATTGCAGCCCTGTTGGAAGTTATGGTTATAATTCTTTTATACTGTATATATAAATATAGCTCAGGAGATTAAAATAAAAAAATATGGATTGGATGGTACTAGGAGAAATAAACATTGCCATTGGAAGATACCTCTGGAAGAGTGGATAGCACTTTTCCTGAATTTTTGTCTCAGTACCACCAAACACAGTGCATGAGTCTTTAATAAAAAGATAAAACTTCACCCAAATGTGAAAGTATATTTTTAACTAGTTCATGATGACATGTTCATTTACCATTTCAATCAGACATAATTTTGTTCCCTTATGACTAATGACTGATTAGTGAATTGCTTTTATGCCAAAATAACTGTTTCTAAATATGTTCTTAAATAGATATAATGACTGCAAAAAAATTACAACAGGAAAAAAAAGAAGAGCATTTATCAACAACTGTGCTCCAGATCACTTTCAGCTAATGAATGACTTGTGAAGGCAAGTTTTAGAGGAAGAGTTCAATGAAAATTTATCATTAGGAAGAAATAAGAAACTATTACTTATTTAGTGATTCTCAGAAAGAATTTTGGTGTAGTGAAACTGAGCATAAAGTGTTATAGTAAAAGTTATTCTCTAGAAAGAGAGCTACTGAAATCAAAACTGGAGCTGGACATCAAGGGTAACAAAAAACTTTCCATAGGTACACCAGCAACACAAAGAAGACAAAGAGAAATGTGGGGATATAGTGACAAAGACACAGAAAAGCCTTTGTTGTGAAGTGACTTTGCTTTCTCAGTGTTTATAGGCGGGGTCTGCTCTCCAGCTTCCCTAGATCCTACAATAATCAGTAGAGTCCAGGGCTGGAAGTGCTACCCACAACACAAGAATATGAAGTTAGAGACCACTTAGGAAAATTGGGTGCACAAAAGTCCATGGAACCCAACGGGAGGCATCCAAAAGTGCTCATGAAACTTGTCAACTTTGTAATGAGACCTTTGCTGTTGTTGAAAGGCTGTGGCTGGAGAAGTCTTGATAACTGAAAAATACAAATACTGTGTCCATCTTCAAGAAGGGCAATAGGAGGATCTGGGTAACTAAAAGGCAGGCTTCTTAATTTCAGTCTGTGGGATGGTTACAGAACAAATCAAAACAAAAAGTTCACAGTTCACAAACTGGAGGGAGCTGTTGATCTACTGATCAGCATCTCAGTCATTCATAGGAATCTTGACAAATTGGAGAAGTACACTTGAAGACTCTTCATGAAGTTCAAGGAAGGAAATGTGAAATTTGGCACCTTGGGAGGAATACTCCCATGCAACAGAACTGGCTGGGGACTGACTGGCTTGCAGAGAAGAAGCTGAGGGCCTGGTGGACAAGTTGAACAGGAATCAGCAGTGTTTCCTTACAGCAATTAAGATAAGCCATATAGTGGTCTGCATTAGGTGGTATAGGAAGGACATCAAGGAAAGGGACTCTTCCCTTTGCTGAGTATTATGAAAACACCTCTGAAGTACTGTGTCTCTTTTGGGCAGAAAAACAGAGATTTACAAACTGGAGTAAAGTGAAGAGGGTCAATGGACTGGAGCATGTGATGTCATTTGAGCTAAGGTGGTAAGGAGCAAATCCAATTGACCATCTTCTTAAATGGATGGTTACAGAGAAGTCAAACTTCAGAGCAAAAGGCAAGGGCCAATTAACACAAGCTGCAGAAATGAAAATGTGATCAGACATTAGGGAAAAAATACCATGAATATGATCTGGAACAAGTTTCCCAGCTTATTAAAACCACAAGTGCTGCAAATTCTTCCTTTGCTCAACAAATGCCCCCTAACACATCTTTTGATGTTTGACTGGCCAGTCAGTCTTTGGTGTCTCTGCTTGAAACACCCAGCAATTATAAATCACATGAGAAAATTACTTTCATGTAAATGAAGCAAATTGTTTGGTAGAAGGGACAATTGCTTCATATTTCCAAAGCAAACTAGAGTCAGCTCAGTCTTGTTTACTTGATTGTTTCCTCCCAACTGTTTTTATAATAATACTAACTGCAGATCTTGGCAGGTGAAGACCAACTATTTCAGTCTGAAAAATTCACACTATGTATTTGCCAACAAGCAGAATGTGAGAAAACTGAAGAAATTATTTAAAATAAAAAAAAAAATAAAAATCAGCCTCATACTCGTTATCCTACATGGCAAAAGAGACCACCAAATTGCACTAAATACTAATGGTCCGTTCTCTTTCAGAAAATAAATAATACATCAGTTGTCAACAACTTTTGGCAGCTATTAGTAGATTATCATAGGATTAAGTGTTTGAAGTTTGTAGACAAAGTATTTGTTTGACAGAGTTGAGGGTTTAATTGCAAGTTTTCTAAAACCTTTGTTGTTTGCAGAGTCATTTGCTGGACTATGCACCTGTGGCTAACAATTTAAAACCAGCAGGAGTGTTGAGACCCTGGGGCACTGTGAGGCTGATTGTTTCTGTTCACCTTCCCATGTGCTACCCTCACCCCCAGACCCCATTTCAGCCCAGCCTGGGGCCACCAGTCTCAGCTCCAGGACTGCCCTGCAGCATTTGCTCTCCAGCTCCACTACAGCTATGCTCTGCCCAGTCATGGTCATGGCTCACAAATTTAAGGCATTAGGGAATCAAAAGCACACACACAGTTCCTGGAGGACCTGCTGCTGAGGAAACTTCCCTGCCTGACCATCCAAGAGCAACTCAGACAGTCACACTTGTTCTGCCTGAGCTAAAACCTTCACAGCAGCACACAGCCCTACAGCCACACCAGGTTTCCTTACTGGTTCTCGTTTCCCATAGCAGTGTCTCAGGCTTCCAGATCCTTAAAACAATTAATCTTGGTACAATAAACAGCAAAAAAAAAACAGCCTGAGCTGGTGGCTTTGAGGAAAGACTCCAAATAACGTGGCCCCTGGGCTTTAACCCCTTCATGGTCTAAATGCCAGAAAATCTGGAGTCATTTGCTCCTGCTGTGTCCAGTTACCTGGATGGGCCCCAGGTGCCCTTTGTTATGTGAAGGCTCAGCTGTTCACAGCCTCTTGGCTCAACCTGCATCTCCATCAGAAGCTCCACACCAAGCTCCCTGCACTGAATGTGTGCCTCAGTGCTGCTCCTGTGTGTTCTGTGACATTTGAGGACACAATGCATATTTGTGAGCTACAAACTTTGTGTTCCAAGCTGAAAGTAACCTGAGTAGATTTAGAAAATATTCAAAGATTTTCATCTCCTCACAGGAAAATAATTCACAAAACTTTTACAGGCATAAAGTCATTTACGTTACACATGGAATTTTGGCAGCAAAATTCGAAACTCAATTATCTACATAAAGCCATGCAAATAACTTCTCTATTGAATGTCTTCTATGACCTTCAGTTTTCTTCATTATTTTTCTCTTCTAAGACATTTGAGATTCACTTTTCTTTGGACAGAAATCTTCTGTAAAGATCTGTCAGCAGTGTTTTGCCAATATATATATGTATTTGCCATCCAAAAGTAATCTTCATGCCCAATTAAAACAGAGGTTCATACTAAATCAATATTAGAAGTTAATATTTTGCCCTTACTGAAATAGGCTGTCTTCTGCTTCAGTTAACATAAAATACACACCATGACTCAGATTGTATTTGATTTACCTGTTCAAAAAAGGAAAGCAAAATAAAAGCTATGTTTACAAAACTACTGGAAGTAGGATGTCATTTTCCACAGCAGCCCATATATTGAGACACCCAAGGTAAGGTGTCCATGGAGTCTAAACAGACAATCCTGAGCTTACACTGGATTTGACTCAACAGATTCACAAGATCAACAGATCTTGACCTAAAAACAAACCTTTCCACTCTTCACAGTATCTTGGCCCAGTATCCTGACCAAGCTGACCATCAAAAACAGACAATCCTGGTCACCAGCGATGAGACCCTCTGTTCTAGGATGCCTGTCTTCAAAAACAGCACATCCAAAAAAAAAAAGAAAAATGACCTTACCATTAGTAAGAAAAGCCTGACAGTGAGTACAGGATGTCTTGCCTAAGCTCATCTTAGCTGATTTTAGCTTGGTCAGTAATGATAGCAATAGCCCAGCAATCAGGTACTTATTCCCCGAATTCAATCTAGATTAATTTTGGCTGATAACAATTCATTATGGATGGGATTGCCTGTGATTCTAACTTAAATGTGTCATGGAAGAGAGCAGATGAAAACCAGAGCTCTCAAATTACAAATATTAATATGATAAATAAATAAATAAATAAATAAATAAATAAATAAATAAATAAATAAAACCAAGTCTTGATGATCCTCAGGACTTCTAAAGTAAAGCTGAAAACACTTGACATTGATTCCTCCATTCTCAAACACCTTCCAGAATCTGAGTCCTACCTTAATCACTTTGCTAAAAGGTGAACTGAAAGTTGTTTCATGTTCTTCCTTTTTTTCTGAGTATCAAAACACAGATAAATAAATACTGCAAGATACATTTTGGTTTTGACAGAAAAAAAGAAAAAAACCCCACAAAATAAAATCCCAGTAACCATTATGTTGATTCATCATTATAGACTTTTTGTTTAACGCCACCACACAACATCTGGGATCTACTACACTTTTTTAGGTAAAACATGTAGCATCAATAAATTCCATGACATTTACTTTGAACTTCACCTCCAAACTGAAGTGACTAATCTGACTCCACCTCACTGTATAAGGAGAAATGGTTGGGCACACATCGTTTTCCATGTGTCTACGTGGACAGGAAATCAATGTATGTTACAGTCTGCTTTTCCTGGATCTCTCCCTGTGAGATGAACTGATCCACCTCCAGAACCTTTCCTAGATTAAAAACCATTCAGCAAAATCTACTGAAATTAATGAGTAGGTCAAGGGCAGTAAAAAACACATTTTTTGGTAGCCTCCTTAATTACCAGTCAAACAAAAGAGGTCCAGTTGAGCTGCCATGCTTTTCTGTTGACTCCTGTCAGCAACCCAAGGAGAGTGTGCATGGTTTCATGTAGAAACACATGGTTCTGCTGTGTGGGTCCAGCATGGAAGTAAGAAATGGCTGTATAGGATTTGACTGACTTATTATTCATTCTTTGAGGGAAGGAACTGGGTGCCAGTGCAGCTTGAAACAAAGTATTCTTTTATAAATGTCATTTGCAATGTTCAAATCTCTTTGCTTTGACTGTCAAACATCTGGAAAACTGTAAAAAAAATTAACCTACAAGTCTAGAGCACTTTGGGATTGGTGCATATCAGGATGCATGAAAGAATTTTGACATTAGGACCTTAAGAGCAGGTTCCAGTCATCACAAAAGGGGTTAGAGAGAGAACCTTGCTTCTCAGTGAACTAGAGGGCTCAGCATAAACCTATGGGCTCAAAAACAGCAAAAAGATGAATAAATAGCACATGGGCTTTTTCTGGGACTGGGGTATTTTAATTGAACTAACCTGAAAGAGAAATACTTACCATGCTCACCACTAGCCAATACTGCCAATGTGGCAATTATTTTCAATTACATTATATTCCTCACAAAAGGTCCATCTGTAAAATGTAAATATATCATAGCATTCAAAAGGCAACAAATCAGACACAATTAAAGTTCAATCCTGAAAAGTAATTAATTTCCTCTCATGGTTTGAACCTAGAAACTTGGTGATATATTATAGCCCACTTAGTCAATTCATAATAAGCAAAATTTATTCATTGAGGAAAGGTCCCTATTTGCTCTGACTTTAACCCTGTCTCACAAATGGCTGAGTGACACAGTGACCAGAACAAAACTGGGCTGGACACTGAACAATGCACCTTAGAATATATGCACTGCACTGGGTATGACTGATCAGAAGATACAGAGAATTAAAGCTCTGTCTCCCTCCCCATATGCAAATAAACACCATATTTAAACAGTCAAAAGCAGTTCAAAATCTGGTTCTTAGTATTCCCATCTTTATTACAGTCACATTTCTGCTTCTGGAGGCATATCCCATCAGATTCTAAATCATTCTGATTGTGGTAATTTCCATATTTCACTAGACCTTTTGCAATTCTGTAGTTATTGATGTTAACTACAAAAGGAATAATCCCCAATTTCTCCAGTAATGAACAGCGATTATCTCCCCAGACCCTGAGGGTGACTTTGAAAAGAATGTTAGTTTTCTCAAATGGAGATAAGTAAACAGATGTTGTATTTGTCATCTGAATAAGCTTTCCAGAATGATCATTAAAGTCACTTACCCATATGGAATATCATATGTACCTACTGTTTAACTGGGCAAAGCATATTCCTTGGTCTGAAGAAAAGATATAATTTGTGATATCTTTGGAACAGCAAAAAATACTTTTTTTTTTTTTTTTTTTTTTTTTTTTTTAACCTGGATGAAACTGTTGTTTTTAAGACTCCTGTCTCACCTGCAGCACAACAAGATCTTATGGATGAAATCACTTTCTTATTCCTGTGACTGCTGGCTTCGACCAGCTCTTCTGCCAAAGTGTTTCTGTGTTTCACTAGGGAAGCCATTTAAAATAACATTATCACCTGTGGTCATTGCATATGCCTAGTTTTCTTATTATTGAAGTTGAAAGCTTTGGGTCTAATTTGCAACAAGATCAAAAAAACACCAAAAAATGCATCTGATGTCAGCATGAATTTTCTCATATATTTCACCTGCTTTACAAGGCTGAACAAATCCTGAATTATCAAGCATGAATAAATCAAACATCTAAAATTAGTGTGAAAGCGAGAATAGGTTTTCAGTTTGGGTTTTTTGTTTGTTTGTTCATTGGTCTTTTCTTATTACCCTGTGTTCTAATTTGCCCTAGGATTTGTTATCTGAGTGATTATGTTTCCTCTCTCCCCTCCTGGTTCCCAGCTGCACTTTCCTTATCCTGCCTTCCACAGAACCCAAGACAGATGGGTTCATATAACCACCAATGCCCAGTTTCAAAGCTACTCAGACTCAAAATGTGGCTGTGTTAACACAGAGCTGTTCCCAAACTCATGCAGTCTGTTTCTCAGTCTGACTTATTATACTAGGGCATAGAACAGAAAGACTCTGTGCTTTCAGTTCCAATAAACATACACATCCAAGGGTGGAATGACTTGTTATGGCAAAAGGCAGACTTCATCTTGAAACTAATCATTCTTAATCCCTGGGAAAATAATACCCATGCACTTTGGTTAGCAGTGGGAGCAGTGAGAACGTTCAGCATGTGCAAGAAAAAATAGCTCTTTGAAGACTTAATTATTATCTCTAGCAAATATATGGAGAGCCTTTGTGAATTCTGGATTGTAACTCAGCCAAATTTGTTTGCATTTTCAAAAGCACCAGCATTAAAGAAAACAATCTGGTTCTTCTAGAAGTGCTGGAATGTCAGGAATACAAAAATAGCAGTCCATAAAGGACTAAATTATTATGGATAAAAAATGGTCAGATCAGCTAGCTTGAGGCAGACACAGAACATGGAAAATTATAGTTTAACATTTAAAATGTTTCAAAGTTATACACTGAGAAATGTTTGTACAGACAGAATCAAGCCATTCTAATAGTAAAAGATGTTATCAGTTCTGCCCACCTTAGCTGGTTTTAGCTGGGCAAGAGTTAATTTTCTCCATAGTAGCTGGTACAGGGCTGTGTTTTGGATTTGTGCTGGAAGCAGTGTTGGTAACACAAGGAAGGTTCATTACTGCTGAGCAGAGCTCACACAGAGCTGGGGGCTGCTCCTCACCCCACCCCACCAGTGAGGAGACTGAGGGTGCACAAGAAGCTGGGAGGGGACAAAGCTGGGGCAGCTGTCTCTGACTGACCACAGGGATATTCCAGACCCCAGGGGATTGTGCTCTGCAGGTAAAGTCAGGGGAGAAGGGGGAAGTGGGGGACATTTGGAGTGATGGTGCTTTTCCTCCCAAGCTCCCATTAAGTGTGATGTCCTAGGAATGGCTGAACACTTGCCTGACCATGGGAAGTGGTGCATGAATCCCTTGTTTTGTTTTGCTTGCACAAGCAGCATTTTATTTACCAGCTAAACTGTCTTTATTTCAACCCATGAGTTTTCTCAGTTTGACCTTTCCAGTTCTCTCCCTAGTCCCAGTGAGGGGAGCAAGTGAGTGGCTGTGTGGGGCTGAGCTGCTGACCAGGATTAAACCATGATAATATCAAATTCAGCTATGATAGCTATGATGTAATCATTATAATTACTTTTTCCAGTTAAGAAACTTTGGGTTTACTAAGTCTATAATTTATCTCAACCAGACTTTTTTCCTTGAAATACATTTAAACATTTCCTATTTTTTTTTTTGTTACAAAAAGTAGTACAAAAAGAAATGCTGTCTCTTTTCTACATCCACTTGATTCAGACAGTGCTGCATGAGGTGCAGGTTTCTTTGTCCTCATGGCAGCTGCTCCAACTGGTTCTGCTCTCTTCCCCCTTCACCTTCCCTTCTTCATTCTCCACATCTGTTTGTTTCAGCCTCTAATATTCAAGCTTCTCATTATACTTCCATTCCTCTAGCTGAGACATTATGGCACATTTTATTGGTTTTTACTATTATAAGTATTTCTGTCATAAGAGAAAGACACTTCCAAGCCTCCTCCTTATTCTTGCTCTCATTTAGCTATTTCAGGTACCAAGAAATACATTTTCAGACCTTCACCAAGAGATTCTGCAATGAAAATTGTTAGCAGTTCTGTTACAAAATGCTTCAGCATCCACCTGAGAGTTGGTAAACATATTAAAAAGAAGATATGCTAGCCAAGACACTTTCAAGTACAGCTTGAATGGTGCTGTAAAGGAGAAACAAGCCACCAGTGTATCTATGAGTGGATCTAGCAAATTAATGTTAATTAATTTTTGTACTTCATTAAAGAAACCGGGATTCACAATTTAATGGACCTTGGATTTTACTTCTCATCCCTGTCCTGTGACAGTCCAAAGTATCTTAATGACAGTATCAACCAAATTAGCACAAACTTTCATTTATTATATTCCTGTTGAAATTAAAAGTAATAAGATAAAGTACATAATAAGGAAAACAGCAAATAAATAAACATGAATTAAGTGTAAAACACATTACTCCTTTTACAGCCTTTAAAATACAACTTTTTTTGAAGGTTACCATTATCAAACACATTATCAAACACCCTTAGAATCACAGTATTCTATAATGGTTTGGGTGTAAGAGACTAGATCATCTTGTTCCAACCCCTGTGCAATGGGCAGGGCACCTTCCACTGGAGCAGGTTGCTCAGAGAGCTGTTTAACCTGGACTGGAACACTACCAGGAATGTGGCATCCACAGCTTCTCTAGGCAAACTGGTCCAGTGCCTCACTGCCCTGATAATGAAGGATTTCTCCTAACACTAATCCAAGTCTACCCTCTTTTTGTTTAAAGCTGTTCTGTCTTATCAGAACAGGCCCTGCCAAAAAGTTTATTCCCATCTGTCTTATAGGCTCCACTTTGGTATTGGAAATGCTACAAGGTCTCCCCAGAGCCTTCTCTTTTCCAGTATCAACAACCTCAACTGTCTTAGATTATCCTCATTGGAGAGGTGCTCCAGCCCTCTGAGCATCTTTGTGTCCTTCTCCAGGCTTTCTCCAACACATCCACATCCTTACGTGACAACACTCCAGGTGAGGGTCCCACAAGAGCGGAGGAGAGGTGCAGAGTGCTCTCCCTGGCCCTGTAGCAGAGCCCCACTGTGATGCCACCTGTCCCTGCCCTCCCTTTAATCCTGACCCCTAAGCTCCTCCTCACTCATCCCCAGGAGGAGCTCTGTGAGCTCAGGCTGGTCAGGGACACTGAGCAGAAGGATAATGACACAACTCATTTGAAGATAAACAGATGAGCCCATGCTAATGTGGCTGGTACACTTGACTGATGATAACTTTCCCCCTACTGAATACTCTTAATGACAACATCAGATATAAGTTTATTGTGCTGTTAGTACCAAATGAAAACAATAAGGGCATGTGGGTTTCCAAACAAAGAGCCATTTCATTTAGTGAGTCTGTACTGGAGAAGTCTCTGCAGTAGTAGGTGTTAAGAGCTGAACTTCAACAAATATAGAACAAAAACAAGAGATGAAAGTCTGTGTTGTGCCTTTGAGATTTTCTACATAGCTCAGGCACCATTAAAAGGAGTTACTGCTGAAATCTGAAGCTCAATAATTGCCTGGCACTGCCTCCCTGTGCCATGCTGCCCTGAGTGCCTTTGTGCATCCAGGTTAAACCCCATGCCAAGGGCAGACTGCAGAAGGGCACAGGGAAGGTGGCCTGGCACTGTTCTTGTGCAGAGCCAAGTGCTCTGCAGGAGCTCCTTTGGGCTGTTTCCCAGCACTGGGATCTGCAGTGCAGGAGAGGGAGAGAAACAGCTCGATGGAATGCTGTCCCCCCAACAGAGTTCTGGACAGGTAGAAAAAAGCCACTATAAAAGTAGCAGGTGTTATCAGTTCTGTGGGTGGTTTTTACCAGTTCCATGTCGTTGGGCTTTTTTTCCCTTTTGTTTTAGAATTCTGAGGGTTACTAGTCAACACGGAGGCAAGAGCTACAAAATCAAATTGTGGAATTTCATTAACTGCACTTGTAGAACAAAAATTAGGTTTCTCCGTGATATCAAGCAAGTTTTTTTGCACAAAAGAAGTGTAAGAATGCTTTGAAGACCAGGCTTTTCAAATTAAGTGGGTATTTTCTTACTGTTAAATAGTTAACACCTGATGCAAAAGTAATTTTTAAATTCTTTTGATCCCAGTCAATGAATTACAGCAGATTATTAACATTTCAATTTACACTAAGTGCATTTACATTTAAATTAACCTTATTTAAATACAACTTTGATTATTTTTAATGCTAATATAGCAGTTCTTAAATTCCTTATGAACTTTTTTTCTGACCAAATACATTCAAAGACAGCCTTGAAGTAGTACTCAAAATAATAGATACAACAAATCTGAATAAATTTTGCCAAAGGAATGATCAAATATAATTAATAATTAAGAGCAGTTTCACATGATTGAAAGTATAAACCCTGACACTTTCCTAGATGGTTTTAGTAAATAACAGTATATTTGCTATATATTTATTTCAGAAGTGGCTTTAATGAATCTCCCTTTTTTTTCTCTCTCTCTTCTAAAAAGTCCTTTAGTGTTGCTTCTAAGAGGTCAAAAAAATATGTGAATATTTAAGGTTCATACTAGTCTATCAGCCTCCTGAAAATATTTGATTAATACACAGTATTTTTTCCATAACATTGAAAATACAACAGTTTTATCTATTTTATTTTACATATAACTACCTGCATATGCCAGTTTGTGTCCCCTTTGTTAATGTTCAGTGATTGTACAGCCAATCAGCCAGGACCAAAACAGATACATTATTTAAATAAATTTGCAAGTGATTGCATACTTGAAAAGGTCACTGTACAGACTAAAGAGCACTACAAGAATCACAAACTCTAAAATGAAAAAAAAAAAAAAATTAAAAGTTAAGCAAGAGCAAGTTTTCAATATAGTAACTTGGCCTTGAATTATAATTGCCTGCTACACTGTTATACCTGCTACAGTAAGAGAAATATTTTTAAAAATATTTAAGAAATTTAGAGGCCCATATCACATTCGTAAATGTTTTCTCAGTAATAAACTGGGTAAATACTGATTTGTTTCATACATTTCCTCACTTGGCTTCAACAAGTTTTCTAAAATTT
This sequence comes from Oenanthe melanoleuca, assembly GCF_029582105.1. Classification (NCBI taxonomy): domain Eukaryota; kingdom Metazoa; phylum Chordata; class Aves; order Passeriformes; family Muscicapidae; genus Oenanthe; species Oenanthe melanoleuca. The sequence goes on along the minus strand of NC_079333.1, from coordinate 32,938,457 downwards.
AGGATATTCATTACTTGTTCCTTCACAGCCTGCAAGATTTAAGCCAAGAATTAAGGTTTTTGGAAGTTAACTGCTGACAGCATGTGGTTAAAAAAAAAGGGAAAGCATGCAAAAGAGCTGAAAATAACTTGCATTTACATAGTGTCTTCAGAAAGAAAAGACACATAGTAATTTAATAGACATAAAATAAAGCATTTTGGGTTGGGGCAAGAGAATCAATCCTAAGTTATTAACAGAGAAAAAATAATGCTAAATAAATTAGAAAACATAATAATGACAATAAGTGGCCTAAAGATAAACTCAATAAAATAAATGGGATATGTAAAATGGCAGAATAATGGTATCTTTTTGAAGATATTTTTTCAATATCAATCTCACAAAAGTTGATTTTTCTTTTCTGGACTCAACTGTGGCCAGTTGGACAAAACTGGAGAATCAAATTTGTAAGGAGAAAAATCTGAATTAAAATCACACAGCTGTCATCCTGTCAGCAACTACAGGAATGCAACAACTGGAACAAGATATCCAGAGAGGTTGTGTAGTCTCAATCCTTGGAGATTTCCAAGCCCAGGTTGGACAAAGTCCACAACAACTGTCCATGAAATCAAAACTGGCTCATCTTTCAGCAGGAGTGTGGACTGGAGTCCTTCCAAGGAGGGCTCTAAAATCTAAATGACTGCATATATATCCTATGAAGATTAAATACCAATATGTGAGCTTGAAATCTTTATACATTCATGTCTACATTTCTATAGCTTGCTTCTTTTCATTTTTCTGGTTTTTTTTCTTCCTCCAATATTTGTATTCACAAAGATATTTGTTCTTTTGCTTTCTTTCGAGGGCTGATCTGGACTACAGACTCCTGAACTGCATCTCAAATACTTTCCAATTCTTCATCAGTTAATTTCATACAATATTTTACACTTTGTACTTTTGAGCTTTTTGCAAAAGCAAGTTTGCCTTTCTGTTGCCCAGTAATTGTGTGACTCCCTATTAAAATTTCAAAGATGAAATTATGACCACTGGAACAGAACATTTTTCTAAATATTAAGTATCACACTGAAGCATGTGTTGCAAACTCTTTGTTTCAGTTCAGTGCAGAGCTTAAAGGGAAATTGCATTTGCTCATAGAGGCCAAATAAAGCTGCTGTTTTTTTAATATTAATATGTAAAGTATCCCAACCTTCTTGTTTAGCAATAATGAAGTGAAATCTGATTCAAAGAACATGCAAAAGAAATTAAGCTGAGGGAGTCACACAAAGGTGTCAAATCATCAGATGGAGTCAAGGAATTTTAGTGCAAAATTCTGGCTGAAATCAAGATAGATTCAACTATGTTCAGACTTGGCCAGTGCTCACACAATAGTTTAAATTACTGGAAATATGCTTTTTTTTTCACATTGGATACAGAGTTCTGAATTCTGAAAAGCATTTGTGTAGAGAGAAAATTTTTCTTTATCCTCCTGTTTTACACTTCTGATCTGACATAACAGGATCATTGTCAGAAGCATGAATATATTTAGATTTTCAGCTCTCAATTAACATTTTGTGTGTGTGTGTGTGTATATATTCCCATTATATTTTTATGATTGTATGATTTCAAGCAATAAGACTATAAAATTGCTGAGTGGACTCTTGGAAGTATGAAATCTCTGTAACCTGCCACAGCTCCATCATAAACCTGCCAGGCACATGCCTTGCATCCTTCCATCCATCTACCATCCTGTTTTGCTCCCTATCCTGTTCTGCAGTACTCCTGCTGCAGATGGTGTCACAGCAAAGGGAGCCCTCTCCTCTTCCCCCTTCTCCTGGAAACAGCAGGTCCTCTGCAGAAACACCTGGTCTGGTGTGTTCTTTAACACATGAATTGATCTGTCAGTTAACCCTTGATCACACAAATACCATGTTACTTTCCATATTTCCTGCTGCCTGGACTCCACTGCTCCAGAGACCTACTGGCTATAATTGCATGTTTCTGCTGAAAAAACATTTTAATTCTCCATGAAAGATTATACTTCAAAGCTTGGCATAGGTAAACTGCTAATATATGCTGCAAAATTAATCACAAGGAGGACAAAAATGTTCTTAAAAATATGACATAGAGCTTCAAAATAATAATTTCTTGGTTTGTTTTTATTGTGAGATTTTTTGTTGGGTTTTTTCTGCTTTCTTTTGGGGAGGAGTTGTTACTATCTTGTCTTTTTTCAAATCCAGGTAAAACCTAATTGTTGCTATTTTGTCTGAATAAAAAAAATAAATATGTGATGTTCTATATTGAAACTAGTTAAGTGAAACAATGGACCCAGGTAAGTTGTGACCTTCTGTTTATATACTGCTGAAAGCTTCTATCTAAAAGACACAGTAGCCAGTGTTAATTATTTTAATTGCAAAATGCAAGCAGAATACAAAAGCAGGAGCTGACTTCACTATTGCAAAGAGCTTTACATTTAGATGAGTGATGAACAATTATAGCAAATTGCTTCAAGGATGACATCATCTGGTGGAAAAATGGGTGAAGATAAAAAAAAAAAATTCCCCCAGTGCTTCACCTCAATACATTTTCAGTGGCCTACAAAGTTATTTCTCTCTGAAAAATGTCCCATTCCCACTTCCTCTCTCAACCAGGGCTTGTGTGTGAGTTAAAAAGAAAGGGCATGGAAAATATTTCAGCCAACACTTGTCCTCTGTCAAACCAAGTGCAGTGACTAGAGAAGCCACGAGATGGCACATGGTTTATGCCATGCTTTGTGCCCTGGTTCTTGCAGTAAAAACATAAGCTTGTGTTAGGAATTAGAAGGATGAGTTACTACAGATTTATTAGTTTCATCTTTTTAGCAACAAACATTTTCTGCTTCATGAGTTCAACATCTGACTACTTGCTGCAACTATTGAAGCTTCAGGAAAAAAAAATCATACAAGGGCATTAATCCCACCTCCAGAAAGTATGCACATACCTAAAAACACATGGCAGTGTGCTCATGGACCTATTTTGGTTAATATAATCTGACTAAAGCAAACAAAAAAAATTTTATAAAACTATCTCAATGAGCAAAACAATAATACAATGTGCAAATTCCAATCTCTGAAATTCTTTCATAAAATGTATTCACAACCAAGGCAATATTTAGGAATCTTACACATCTGCATTGTTCCTACACAAAAATTGATGTCTTATGAACCCATTTCCTTCTCCATGGAAACTACCTGCAATATGGCAAATGATAAGAACAATTCCATGGAAACTCTACAGGAGCAAAGACAGTCACGTTCTTTCCCAAGACCTCATCCCCAAATACTGATCATATTTATTGAATAATTGTATTCCATGTAAGTTTTCAGGGTTTGCTCTAGAGATTTATTCTTTATTGGAAGGAAAGAGTTATCTCTTATCCACCAGGAGTGGGGTAGTGGGACGTAGGATAGTGACTGCTTTCTGCTTTAGTATGTCTGTGATTGTTTTTGTTCTCCTTGGTAGGTACTCCTGCTTTCTAAACACACTTTCTGGCATCATACAGCAGTTTGGTATCATATCTGTTCCAGTTTCAGACACTGAAAACTGTGTCCTGAAGAAGATAGATATGAGAAACTTTAATGTAAATGCCAGCTTTCCTTCTGCCATAGTTCACACAAGACAAGAATGTCCAGCAAGACATTCTTTTGGATTAATAGGCACTGACTATTAAGTTCCAAATGTCTCTTCTGAGTATTTTACAGGCTAATTTTACTTTCCATGCATACAGTATAATTATGAAAAGTATTTATAAACTCCTTTCAAGTGAGCTAGCAAAGCAATACTCCAGTTTCCTTAATAAAACCTCTTTGAGCTGCAGTGTTTCTAGGTTTCAAATATTAAAGCTACATTTTATGTGGTGCTTATCTACCACATGACAGGATTCTAAAAGATGGTTTCCAATTCAATTCACAGTAGTCTCATCTACTGGTTATTGATATTCCTAAGCTTGTGTAAAATTATATCATGTTTTCTTTCCAGTTTGGGAGCATTTCTCTGGTTTGGATTTTATTAAACCTAATAATCTTATAAGCTAAATTTGTCTTATACAAGTCAGACTGCAGTCATATACTAGAGAAGAGATCCATGAGATGAAATTCTATTCTCCATTTCTATCCCTTTTGATCTCTTCAGTGGAACTCCTGCACCCTAAAAAGACAGGATTTTCAAGAATCAACTCTTGAAGTCCACCAGCACCTTATATGTGATCAAGTATGGGAACAAATGTATTTAGAAAATCACTCAGTTCATACTTTTCACAGTTATATATCACTTCATTCTTAATGGTGTTAACACAGGTCCATTGTAACACTGACTTATATTCATTTAGTATTAAATTAGTCCAGAAATATCTATATGACTAATTGTCTCAATTTAGTAGATTAAGACCAGTTATTAAGGGAATTGCATACTGCAGAAGACAACTGCTTTATATGTGTGAAACAAAAGAAACATTCTTTTATTGTCTCTTGCTCTTTGCCTTTGAGACTCACTACTTTGGCACTTCAAAAACAACACCAGAAGGCAAGATAACGACAGTGACAGCAGGGGAAGACTCAGGAAGAAAGGGAAGGAAGACTGTGTTTCTTTTCTCAAGGATTTGTTTAGGCCATGAAAGATTTATGCAGTATAACAATTATAGATAGCTGTTTGCCTTCTCTATCTAATTAGAGTAAAATTGCATTAAGAAATTGAATACATTTTTTATTCCATTCAATTCCATTATAAGGGATACTAGTGTTCAACAAGCTTCAATAGCTAGAAGAAAATACCTACTGCATTTCACTGCATTCAGGCATAACATGCAGCAGCATCAAAACAGTGAAGACTTTTGTGCACAACTGGTGGCACAGCAAGCTGCCTGCAACCTACATGCAAAGGAAAATACTTAATTCCCCCTCTCTCTTAAAATTACAGCCTGCAAAATATTTATGGCAGGCAGTTAAGCTGACACAAAAGATGTGACAATCTCTGTGGGGAATAGTGACCCCTCAGGCAAGCTAAGGACTGGAAAAGTGAACACAAAATGTGACACGTACACAGCACACGTGAGCTTTAACTCCAAATTGCTGCTATCACGATGGCACCTGTGAAAAGAAATGGGTTTGCCACTAAAAGGGATCAGCAGAGACCTAATTTAGTCAGGGCTTGCAAGGTTTTCAGACTTCAAAGAACTTCAAACATCAGACACTGAACATGCACAGCAATAAAGGCATATAAAGAAAGGTGAGAAGGGCTTCAAACCCATTCTGGAGCACAATTAATATCATTCTATTTGACTGTCAATATGATAGAAATGTCTCTTGCTCAGAGGCAAAAAAAAAAAATAGATGAGGACACCTAAAAGGCTTCAAGGCCATGTTGGACAGAGCTTTGAGCAGTCTGGTCCAGTGGAAGGTGTCCCCTGCCCATGGCAGAGAGGTTGGAATGAGATGATTTTGAAGATCCCTCCCAACCCAAAACCCAACCAATTCTGATTCTATGATACTAAGGCTGTTTCCAGGCTGAACTGAGGTTAGTGAGCTATTACAGAAACCGCTTGAGCTGTTCATCAGTCCCAGATGCTACACCAAGGCCAGAGTTACGGCAAGCAGCAGAAAGTGGCCCTTCCATCATAGCAGACTGAACTCCATGTGAGTGTACCATCCGATTCACTGCTCTCTAACCAACGTTTCCAAAGCTGTGCATCAAATCACTGACCACAATATGGTCTTCCCCAAACAAGTCTGAAGTAGAAATCTTTGAAAAGGGCTAGTGTTGACTGTATACATTCCTTCACTAAGACCTCTTTATGTCTCCCTGTTTCTTTTTTCACCTGACATTTTCTCCATTTTTCCTCCTTTTTGCTTCTCTCAGGATTTTCAAAACCTACAGCAAACTGAGTATCATAAGTTTTAATAGAACCCTACTTAAACTGGAATAAACTTAATTTTCCATTCTCAGATATTGTAACTCATTATATAATCCATAGTTTGCTATAAAACCTCTTGTGGTTTAACCTCCTTAGGCAGCTAAGCTCCCCACAGCTGCTCACTCCCTCCCAGTGGGATGAAGGTGAGAATGGGAAGAATGACAAAATTCCTGCCCCAGCTAAAACAAATAGAAAAACAAAACCTCAGCAATCTTTTAGAGATATTACCTCCCTACCAAATGTAAGAACAGTCAGCAACACTGACTGGACCAAGTGGCCATCTACACAGTATCCCCATGTCCCACAGCAGCCAGAAGAGGATAAAGGAAAATTCCCACCCAGCTTCATTGCTGGGTATGCAATAACCCCTCCTCTCCAGGAACTTATCTCCTACTCTCCTGTGTGAGCAGAAAGGAGAGTAGAGGAAGATCACTACTGCAGTTCTTTAATCTGCACTACCACAGACTTTGGGAATGGAGCCTTCCTCAAGCTGGAGCAGTATGGGAATGCCCAGAACCAATAGAATAGAATAATGTTCAGCTGGAAGGGACCTACAGGGATCTAATCCAGCTGATCTAGACCACTTCAGGGCTAGCCAAAAGGTTATAGCAAATTATGCAGGATTGTTATTGGATACCAGGGTGAAGAGATGAGCATCTCCACCTTCACTCTGGTGTGGTGCAGCCCCCAGGGCCCCCTAAGCTCACTCACACAGCACAGCTGCTCCAAGTGTGCACCTCTGTCACTGTCCCTCTCCAGCAGAGACACTTAATGGCTTGTCTTCATCATGGCTTTTTTTTTTATTTGTTTGGGTGTTTTTTTCAGCTGAGCTTATCATATTTGGGAATGGCCACAACCAAGAAATCCAGAACTCGGGATATTAAAAGTGCTCATCCAGTCTCCCCCATTGCATGCACAGACCTGCAGTCGTTCATTCTAAATTTCATCAGCCATTTTATTTTCCAGTCTTTTAAGATCCTTTTGCAATTAATCACCCAGAGTTTCTCCCCTAGATAAATCTGCACTTTATGATCACCTAATAAATATAATTCTTGACTATCCACCCCAAACTCAAATGAGGCAGTATATGAACCAAATGTATTTTGCTCTTCCCCCTCCCCAGGAATCAGTCACCTACACTCAAAGTCAATACCAAGCTGCTACACAGATTTTGCAAATCAGTTCATACATACTGTAACATGAAAATAAATCATAAACATCACCTTTTTTATATTGTAATGGCAAACCTATTTGTATTCAAATATCTGCAGACTTTCCTATGTTAAGCGTGGCAATATATTAAATCTCCCTATTTAAAATTTTTAAAAAATTGCTTCCTTTAGAAATTTTTCCTTCCACTACCAGATACGAATGTTGGAAAGATTACAAATTTACACATTTGTTTAATCAAAGTCATGTGTGCTATGGAACATTTAAAAAGAATTATGTTTCAGCTCCTGAAGACATGAAAGTAGATTTTAAAATATATCCTATCTTTTTTTTTTTTTTTTTTTTTTTTACATTGGGATTTTATTTTCATAGAGGTGCAAGAAAATGAGTACAAAGCAGCTCATTCTGTAAATGCTTAATGTGAAAATGAACAGTACAAGAATCCTTTAGAATAATCCTCTCTTACAGGCTTTAGTGCATTTAAAAAAGAAACTTCTGAAAAGAATGGAATTATGAATGATTGTTATGACCCATTTCCTATTATCACTCAAGCACTGCTACCAGAACCATAATATAATCTAGTCCTCATTAAAAAATGCTTTATGCTCCTTTGTACAGTTAAGTTTTGCCTTCTGAAATTTAAAAGGATTTCTGCTTGAAGGTTAACTTGGAACAAGAAGTCTTTATACACATTAATTATAAATGTCCATCTATGAGTAAGAGCATCAATGAGAATAAACTTGTTAAACCAGAGTAGTAAAATAATAGCAGAAACTTAGTTTACTACACAAATACCCTGAAAACAGAAATAAATAGTATTGCATACTATATATTATATTGATCTCTAATACTACTAGTCAGATGTATTCCAGAGATTATTATTGCAATACTGCTTGCACTGAAGTCAGCAGAAGACTTTGACCTTAACCAATTAAGATTAGATATTGAAATATCTATTATTTGTAGTTTTACCATTCCCAAGCCTGTATTTATTATTAACAGAGTTTAATTTGGGATTTCAAACCATGAAGTTGAAACATGGAAAAAAGTTGCACAGTCTTGCAGACATTACAGTGACTGTCAACATTCTGCTTTAAAAACCGCTGCATTTATTACAAACCATTTATTTTCAATTTGCTTTTAATCAAAGATGGAAAAGAGAAAATATAATGCAGAGGAAATAAGACTTAATTGGTAATTTTTTACATATAATACTACATAGCAGTCACTATATTCACTACAGAATTCATATAGCCATACTGATATAATATATATATACCAAAATGAATTATCCCTTATTTCAGAACTCTCATCTGAGATGTTGCAAGGACTCCCTGATTTTCAGCAAAACTTACTAAATTAAATATTCTGACACTTTGGAAAGTATCAGTGAGAACTGTCTTAGCCTTTTAAGGCATCATATTCTTGGGTGAGCATTAACAAAAATTCTAAGAAAATATTCACTACAAGTTTCAAAAAAAATATTGCAAATTAGGAACTATATATGACAGGCATACCTAATGCTAATCTCTTAGACACAACCATATGCAAATGACAATCATGTTTAATCATATTACTTACAGCAGCCAAGGTATCCTGCAACTGACACATTACCTGAAAACAATTCAATCTAGTTTTGTGCTTCTTGAGTAGACGCTCTTCCAAAGTTTGTCTCCATTTAAAAATAGTAAGAAGAGATGGCCACTTCAGTTGGCTTGACTGTTGGGTTTTCCCTTTATGCCCATCCAAGGAACACCTTTTTTGGTAATGTGGGCACACAACTTCATGAGATGCTGCTTTTACATTAGGTACACTTCCTCTGTGATTCATCAAGGTCGAGTTATTTACCACTAGATAGTTCATTCTTAACCCCAGCCTTCTGAAAACCGTTTTCTCGCTTTAAAATAAAAAACATCTATAATATATTTAGCAACTTTCCCTTACATATCTGTTTTCAAAGCCTCATGAAAGCATTTTTGTTTTATGCTTACAGTGGTATTCTGTACCCTAAATTTTAAATTTTGCTGTATTTTATGGCACTTAATGCTATTAATTGTGCAACCTCAAACTGAGTTTACGTCATGTATATGACACAAAACTGGTTATCATTTTTATGTGCCCTATCTCAGAGCCTCAGAGAGGATTCTAATCCATTATTAACAACTATTCTATGAGGCTGTGTGGTAGCTGCTCTCTCTCACTTGTCTGTCCTGAGCTGGTCCTCTTCTATTGCACTGATTTTACTGCCTTCTATTTTAGAGTTGCCAAAAGCATATTCACAGCATCAGTGCACTCATGCATCATGAAAAACAACTCCATTGACACATATTCAATGTAGCCAATAAAGATGTAGTAGCCCTATGAAAAGCGTGCCAAAAAAAAAAAGAAAAAATAAAAAGCTTCCTTAATACAGTTAGCAGAGCTACATAATTAAATGCCAGAGGGTGGTGAGTGCTGCTGGATGAACTGAACTGGTTCTTTTTTTTTTTTTTTTTTTAATCAATCATGCAAGTTTGATCCCATGCAAGGACACACATATCTCTCCATACCAAACCAATAATATGAAAATAATGCCTAAAGCAGAAGCTATAACTACCAAAGTTGCAATTGCAAAATATCTGTCTGACCTTTCCCTCCTGCTCTGCACTCCCAAAAATGCTGGGAATAGAAACTGCAGCCTCTGCCTCAGTATTCTAGAAGCCAAGCTGAGATATTTGTTATTAATGTGGAGATGTTCTTCACCGAATCATAGATTGGTTTGAGATGGAACAGACCTCAAGGTTCTCCAAGACCAACAGGAAAGTTGGGAAGGGACTTTTTACAGGTGTGTGGACTGAGAGGACAAGAGGTAATGGTTTTACAGTGGCAGAGGGCAGGTTTAGTTTAGATACAGGGAGGAAATTCTTTACTAAGGGTGAGGGTGGTGAGGCACTGGCACAGGTTGCCCAGAGAAGCTGTGGATGCCCCGTCCCTGGAAGTGTTCAAGGCCAGGTTAGAAGGGACTGTGACCAACCTGGTCTGGTGGAAGGTGTCCCTGCCTGTATCCAGGGTCTTGAAACAAGATGGTCCTTAAAGTCCCTTCCAACCCAAACCATTTTGTGATTCTGTGATTCCATTAAGTCTACCAGACATGAAACTCTGCCCTTCGTTTTAGTTATTTTCTCCTATTAGAAGTAGAGGACCACAAAGGAAATGAATTCAGTGGTACCACTAGGAAATATTTAATGTGCATGACTGAAGCACCAAAAAGGAAATGTTTCTAAATTTTATAATGCAAAGTAGGTTGTTGTTTCAGGAGAGGCATGGGGTGGAACTGTCAAGTCTGAGTGTCATTTGCTCTTGAGCAGCACCAGTAACACTCTCCCATCAAATTATTAGAAATGAAACTGCAAGCAAGGTAGAAAAATTCTACTTGTCACCTAAAGCAAAACATCTTTTTCAGCTTGAAGCCCTCTCTTGCATCTAGACAGATAAAAAGAAATAATGACTGTCAAGTGGCACAAACTGATTTTGTCATTATTATCTGAAGGAAAGTAAAACAGTCCAAAGGAAAACTAATTTCGTTGTCATGATTTGCACAGCACTAGACTTGATTAAAGTGTTTTATTGCCTTCATTATTTTAAAAACTTGTATAACTGATTTTTTAAAACTCTCTAAATTTTCTGCTGAGTTTCAGCACTACATTCACATGCTAGTTGTTCAATACTTTATAATTGAGAAAATTCTATGATTTCTTCATCTTTAGCATAAGAAATTATATTTTTATTGTAAAGCATAGAAGGTCATGGATGATATCATCAGAGGATTACTTCAGTCAGAATCAGACTTTGAAGGTGTTGCCTCCTATTTCTTTATCCTTTCCCAATAATATCCCCAAGTGCAAAGAAAACAAGTCTTCTGATGAACTTTCTTTAGGCATTTACACAACATCCAGTGAGATACTTTTGGAGGGCTGCTGGTTAGGGACAATATAATAACAAAAAAATAGGAAGGGAAGGTATTTGCAAGTAGGAAATTACAGCTTGAAATATTTCAGCTGCAAAGTGAATTTTCAGTTGAAAACTGCAAGAAAACTGTGAAGTGACTAAGAGTCAGAGAGACAAGAGAAAGAAGTCTTGAAAATGTAATTTATAGGGAGAGAATGCATTTATTTAGTCTAGTGAGGAGGCCTGCTAGTCTTTAAAGAAAAGGTTGTCTGCAATAAAAAGGAGCTACAAATTTATTAATAGAGGTGAAGCATTTAATTCCAATAAACGTTTGGAAAGGTAAGGTTTCATAAATATAAGGTGTGCTGGAGTAGATTGCCTAGATGACCACAGAAAAATGTTGAATTTCCAGAATGTATTAGAAAGACATCTATCACCTAATTGTTGATCAATTGCTGATCTTGTGTTGAACCAGGGGGAAGGTTAATGTGACCCAGTTTTTATTATTCCTATCTTATTTCCTTTGCTTTCTACTTACTAATAATTTTTTTCTTCTCTAAAAAAATAATTCATGCATGCACTTTCTTAAAAAGAACAACTAAAGGAAGTTTTTTTCTCCCCACTCCTCCAATGAGACATTTAGCAACACAGACTTAAGTTCATAGAAGCAATGCAGATATTAAAATCTCACTAATTTTCCAAAACACTATTTAATTTCTTACTTAACTGGAAAGCCTTAAAATACTAAAGTTCATTATGATTAACTGTATAGACAACAGGAGTTTGAAAAAAAACATTCTTAAGGGTTGTTTTTTTAAAAAAAAGCTTGTAGTATTCTGTCTCTTCCCTCATAATGGTTGAGGTAATATATACATGCATACACCTCAGAGGACACAAAAAAAAACAAAAAAAAAAAAAAAACCCCAAAAAAAAAACCCCCACAGTTAAAGCAAACAGGACCTTTTCAGATAATCCCAGCTCTTGGGTAAAGCCCAAAAGTACTTCCTACAATCTAAGATTTGGTGCATGGCACTGCAAACACTGTACATCAAAGTGTTACAGCATGTTAAGAACATGAAACAAAAGTTCTGGGGTGGAATTCAGCTGGTTCTGTGTATGAGACTAGTAACATTTTAGATGCCCCAGGGTATCCTGCCAAGACTGGAGCTGCCACTCCAAAAAATGTCAGATTTCTAAAGGTCCTGTGCCTGTCACTTCTGGAAGATGTCTTAGAATCTCAGAGGTACCTGAAGTGCATGAGAGACTGATGCCTAGACCCCCAAATTGTGCCAATTATGTTCTGAGACACCCTTAAGCAGTCTATATCTGTTTTACAGCTGCACAGTCATGTTAAAATCATCAATTTGCCCAGAAGCTTTTGCAATGAGGAAAAAAAAAAACTTGACATATTCCTTGGTGAGTTCCTGAATCTCTTTTAAATCTTTTAAAATATTGCTAACAGAAATCACATTTATGAAGGCTAATGTCACCAGAAATTTCAAATGCCTTGTGAAATTAAAATAAGAAAGGAAAAGAAAGGGGAAAAAAAAAAGGTGTATGGGGGAAGGGATAGATAAAAGAAACTCCTCTGGAGTATAATGAGCAAAGTAATAACTTCACCTTTCAACAGTAACTGGGAACCAGTTTCTACCAGTTATTCAAGAAAGCCTGAAGATCAAAGGAATGCAAATAAAATCCAGCTAGGGTAAGTATGGTAATGTCTGCCTAATTTAGAAGAAAAGTAATCAATAAAAAGGACAAAGGGATAGGAAAAAACAGAGAGAGGCACAAAACTGAAGAGCCATTGGAGAGCTGAGCAAAAAGAGATTATCTCTGCATCATTCTAGGAAATAATAATAGACAGGTGGTAGTATTTTAATCTGTAAAAAAAAAAAAAAAAAGAGGCAAAAGTGAAATAAAATTAAATAAACAATGAATAAAAGCATTGTTTCCAAACAAAGTAATTCTCTTAGCTGAAAAGTTGGAGGTTGGGCCAATACTATCACTTAAGTGTTCTCGGTTCTGGTCTAATTCCCTGACACTAAAGTTGGACCCCATGGGCAGACACAGCATAGATATTCTTTTAACTAATTCAAGTATGAATAAAAATTCTGGGAGTAACCAACTTTTGCTTTCCCTACTTTGCCAAGAAAGAATGGACACAAGAAAAAATAAGGCAGAAGAGCCTCACATAACATGGTTGGACATCAGTACACTTTGACCTCACTACACTTTGAATTTGTCCCTCTCTCTCCTGCACTCAGAGCATAGACAAAAATATCTGTCTTCACTTGTTAGACTCTTCTTCATCCAGAGGATTAAAGACAGTATTTTCCAAAGTCAACAACATAATCAGAATGTTGATTTTTTTTTTTTTGTGTGTGTTTCAGAGCTTCTGCATATTCCATGCATAGACTTTCATCACAATGTTACCCATCATTTCATCTTGTCAGCCATGAGGAAAACTGATTTTTTTCCCTTCCTTTTCCCCACTTTGAAACCTGTCTTTATTTAATGCTGTTACAATTTAAATGCAGTTTTCCCTCCTGACCCTGCCATCATGAACATCATTCTTACACACTCTCTCTACACCTTTAAGAGAAGATATGATAATAACTTAATTATTCCTAAAAGATATTCATATCTTCCAACTACCCTTCCCTTAAGATATAAATTTTTTATAAACTCTAGGCAAGATCATTACCTGAATATGTGACTAGAGCAGTTATTTGGTTTAATTCATAATTATAGTACCTCCATTATTCTCTGTCAGAGATTTTTTTTGTTAATGGAAGGGGGGAAAAAAGCTCCAACAGAACAATTAATATGCTGATTAAATGACTTTTTAATTTTGGGCCACTTTGCACATTAGCAGATTCCTCCTACATTTAAAATGTACAGGATGAATAAGTCTTTAGTCTGATAATAATTTAACTCAAGAATTGTATCTACTAAGTTACAAATTGTGCCATGGATGCTATGTTTTATAGAGTTTATCCTATAGGTGCTTTTTATAAAACCCAGTATTAAGTACTCAAAGAGTATAAAGAACCATATAAAATGAGTGGTCTTTCTCTCTGTTAAAAACACTATATGAGCAGCCTAAAATTAAGACTTTGCTTTTTTTAATAGCTGTATTTTTCATACTTCAGGGAGAGAAAATAGTTCTGCTCTTTTTTTCCCCTCCTTCCCAAATGTATGTGCTCTGTAAACTGCCTTCTGGCTGATATACTTCCTAATTTTTATTTCACATCAGAATTTATTTCTTGCCATGGTAATTAAATGAAAATTCTTGGTAGATGTGGCACTGTGAAGGCTACTCAAACCTTGACTCATCCTTATAATTCTCTAGAAAGCAAATGGAAATTATTCTTGTATTGTCAGTAGCCAAATGGGGGGTGCATCACACCCTGAATACATCACAAAAATCTGCATTAATACCTCAGTAGAGAATGTAGGGTTTCAATATACAGTTTTTACCTCTATAACATGATTAATGTCCTCATCCCCACAAGATTTTAAGTGCATTATTTCAGATGCATTATATTAGTTTCTAGACATTTTTCTAATGCTCATGAATGTAAAAATTCAGCATAATTTATATTATGATCTAACTCAAATCATCTATTCACAAATTATATACAATCCAAGTGCTTTTTTTAGATTTTCTTTTTGACAACATTTTTGTTTTTCATGGCTTAAAATGTCTAAAAAGGTACTAAAGAGGCCTGATTTAAACTTTGGAATACTTTCCCACAACTCTCTTCTTTGTAATCTGGATAAGCAGCTGTGAAACATAATCAACACCATTCTGATAACTGACATTTTTGTGCTTTGTGAAATCAAAATATGAACACATTGCTCTTCATGTCAAATCACTCTTCAGAAGTTCCTTTGATTTACTAAGTACAGCAGTCTCCTAAGAAAGCAATCTTACACAGAAATTCTAATTTGAACTGAAATGTCATCCCTATTCACATCCCATGTCTTCTGCCTTGTTTCATCTTTTACAAGAGATTGTGCTTAAAATGGTAACATTATTAAAAAAGCAAACTTTTTGCTGATTTTCTGTATTGAGCTGCCTATGTGCAGATAATTATACACAAATGTTTCTGAGTATCTTCACAAGAATCACAGAATATCCTGCTTTGGAAACGACCCAAAAAGATCATCAAGTCCAACAATTACAAAGGTTGGAAAAGTAAGAATTGAAGAATTGGAAAGTGCTAGAGGTCTGCAGTCAATGGATGCTAATTATCACAATAGTGTCTTCAAACCAAAGTGTTTCAGGAGAAACTACAAATAATGATCAGAAACCAAGTTCTGGTTTCAAGTTGACCTTATGCAAGCAGAATGAATAGAAGAAATATCTGTAATGAAACATACTTGCTCTACAATGCTTATAATCCTGTGATAGTAGATTATCTAATAATATTTCATTTAAAAAGTTTATTTTAGTTTGAAACAAGGTCTTTCAAATAAATAATAAAAGTTTAAGGAAGTAATAATTTCTTTAAAATTATTTCCTTCTATTTTCATTATAGAATATATATATAATATTGTATTAAGCTCTCTGCAGCCTCAAGATTTGGAGGCAGAAATATTTGAAAACTGATTTCTACTTCCATAAAAATAGCCTCTAATTTACAGCACAGGTTTTTTTTTTGTTGTTTTTCAGTAGCACCTCGCTCCTGTAAAGCTGCCTGGACAAATTTAGCTTCAGTTACAACCCTGGAACATTTTGGGACACATCTTTCCTCTAGGATAAACATCTAAAATGCCAGTGTGAGGCAGGTACCAGAAGCTGTTACTCTACTGCCAAAAGGAAAAACAATCATGATAGTTCCCTGGTTAATAAAAAAGCAGAATGTATGAGAGAGGTTGTGAATTACTGAACAAGCTCCATGTAGCCATCTCACATGGAATGAGCTTCAATAAATGATTTTTCCTTTACCTCTTTATGAGCATTGCAGATTAAAATCTTATTAGTATGATAGTCAGAGCTGTAGAGACACTTATACAATGGAACAGCTGCATTTTTGTTCAGCACTTCATTTGCATCTTTCTGGATAAGGAGTAGCTTCAACTTTGATTTTTTTAGGTTGAAAAATATGGGTGTATGTTTTGGGTTTTCTATTAGCTTTTGCCCCAAAAGTTCTTTTTCTGTTTAACTGTAGAAAAATTTCAAAGAATTTCTTCAAGTTTCCAATTTTTGCACCCCTCTTTTTATTGTGAATTGTTTAACCATGTCAGAAGGAAGAGGGTTTGATTTAGAATTTGTTCTGGTAAGCTCCCCAAGTCTGAAGAGACACTTTCAACCTTGCACATAGGGCACTAGTTAAGCAATTTACAACAGTGTCAGTGAGTGTGACACACCTACAGCTCTCCACATCAACTTCATTTTATTGCCACATCAATAAAGCGAAATCATCACTCTAGATGGAGCCATGAGCTAGATAGAAAGTTCACTAGAAATGCAATGAAGCCTCTAATGTCAAGATGTACAATGTTCAAAAAGCTATTTAAGCTTAAAAAAGAATAAAATCAGGTTTCCAATGTCAACTATTACAAAATGTTACAGCTGAAACAGAAGAGTTACTTTACACCATTTATTTGAGAATTTATCTTTGAAAGATAGCTGAGATTTTTACCCAAATTGATGGATTTCATGCTTTTTCTGTTCCAGTTTTCCTATTAACCATTAAGATAAAATGCAAACAGCCCTACACACATCTGAATCTTCTCCAAAGTCCAAACCAAGCCTAGAGATAGTGCACTAGAACAAAGAGTCATGCCTTCGAGGGAGTGTACAGTAAAAATTTCCACACAAATATGTAAAAGTGAAGCAAGAGATGTGAGATAATTTGCAAAAGCAGGTCAGTGGTAGAATCTGGGAATAGAGTTTCAGTCTCTTGGCTTTCATGCAATTCTCTGTTAGGGACCAAGGTGACCTTGCAAAGAGAGAATTAAGACTTTCAATTATAACAATCTTGCATGAACTGATGAATATTCTCAATTATACTGCTAGAAATACTTTTTGTCTACCAAGAGGCAAAAGTGGGGATTTGTTCCCTCATCTGGGAAACAAACATTAACTTTCAGAACTGCACGATTTCTTGTCTTCTCAGGTTTTATTTGGGATGTTCTAAACGTAAAATTTGGCTTTTTCTGCCAGATATTCCAGAGGATTAGCCAGCCTAATGCATGTGCCCTTGTCCTTCAGGTGCCCAGAAAACTATACAGAAGAGAAAAAATGTCTCAGTATACAGAGGGATGTTTTCTGCATTTTTGAAAGATGAAAAAAGTGTTCCTTCATTGTCCTTTACCCTGAAGTCTATAAGCATATGATCACATCTTCCTTCCTGGACAAATCAGGAAAATACATTTACTCCCACTGTGACAAGATACTTTCAAAATAGTTCTGCATTCTCTGGTGCTTAGTGTCAATGTGAGGCCATGCTGTTCACCTTGGTGGGGCTGGTACTGACAGACCATAATAGAAAATAGACACATTTTCACTGTGATCTCTGATCTAAACACTACACAGCTATTTAAAATTAAAGAGAGACTTTATTAGCCCATGAGATGGGGAAATCAAAGCTGAAAGTCTAATAAAGACCTAACTAGATCATATTCACAGAAATGACAGACTTTTCATGATGTTTTTCTAATGAAATGCTCCCATGCCAGAATGGGTTGTTCTTACAGCTTTTCCTACAGACAGCACATCTGGGCTGGGGCCATCGGTGCTGCTCCTTGTAGACAGTTGAAAAATTAAATAACTATTTTTTTATATACATATATATATTTACTTTTTTTTGGGAGGGGGGATGGGTTTGGTGGTTTTTTTTTGTTTGATTATGTGTCTTTGTTTTTTTTATTTTTCTCCTAAGAGTAATTTAAGATTAACCAAACTAAGAAAAACCTGGTAACTCCAGAAAAAGAATTCTAAATAAAAACTCCATGTTTGTATATGTGCATTGTGCTCTTATAAAAGGCTGTCTTTATGGATGTGTGTTGAAGTGTGCAATGTAAAGGAGAGGATTTTCAGAAATAGGTGCAGCTATACGTAGAGGTCATTTAAAATAAAACAGAATGGGAATGCTTATCCTGTTAAGCATTCTCTGTGATCTCAGCACTAAATTACCCTAAGGACTGCAAGCATCAGCAGTATTGCAATGTTGTGCAAGTTTTTTTCCATCAGTGTTGGAAGTTTAACAAAGTAATATTTGTTTCTAAAGTTTTCCAAACATTTCATCCTAAAAGGTGGATAAAGAGAAAATGTCAACAACTAAATGCTGCCTCTTAGACATGACAAAAATTAAAAAGGAGGATGGTCTTCACAAATCTGGGCTCTATTCATACAGTAAAAAACATCTCACCTTAACAAATGACATCAACTGCAGAGAGAAACCAAGGAGAAACATAACTAACAAGGAACACTGAATAATTCAGGACATCTTTCATACACCACCACAAGGTTCACAAAACAGCAAGGGGAATGCCTCAATTACTGACATGCTTTCCCCTTCAGGGAGCAGTGGAAGTTAACTTTCACCATTAGTGCAGGAGAATGTCCCTTTAATAAATTTATTTTAGTAGCACTTAATACAAGTCCTTAGATACAAACAAGAACAGAGTAAAAAGGTGAGGTGGGGAAATAGGCTTGTGTCTCAAAAAGACAAATGGAGCAAGGCAGCCCTCAGCCAGAGAGGAGCTTTGTTCACAAGGTTATTAGGAAATTTCATCTCTTCCCAGTGATCTAGAGATAGCAAATACTGTTAAAACTACAATTTAAATCTCAAGTGATAATCTTCCTCTCTCTGAACACAGGTTACTTAATGCAAGGGGAACTATGTAAGCCATTAAACATTTCTAAACATAAGTATTTAGGGTGGTTCAGTAGAGTGGGAGGGGAAAAAAACCCAGAATTTTCTGTTCACCCATCTTCCCCACCTTTCAGGTCAAACACAAACAAGCACTAAACCATAAGTAAGACATTAAGTCTTCCCCATTCTGAGAAACAAGAGATAAGCATGGCCAGGAAGGAAAACTTCAGCACCACAGAAATGTTATATTGTACCAACATAAAGATCACTTTCCCTGGCTCTGCAGCATGGGCTGCACACCATGGTAAGTATTTCCTCACCCAACAGATGTAGCTATGCTCAGAGAATGAAACTTTGGTGAGTTCTTATGAGACCAGGCACCAAAAAGAATCAAGGAAAATACACTTAGCAGACACAGAAATTGTACTCATTCAGGTGGTGCATGATCAGAAAGTCATATTCCAAGTAATGGTGGTAAACTGTAGGACATACTTTTTTTTCTTTCTTAAATCCTGTTCCAAAAGCAAAAGCAAAATAAACAATCCACTCACCAACTACTTCCAGTTGGTGTTGCCTAGTTGTAGGACATTGATTCCATCATTGAATTCTCTGGCCACCAATTTACCACCTGTGAGCAGGGTCACACTTAAAAGAAGCATTGGAAACCAAGGAGTGCACTGACAAATTTCAAACCACAACCTCTCTTCTGAGTGACATTCTGACAGGAAAGTGAAAAGAAGGAAAGGCTAAAATGATGAGAAACTGCAGTGCTCCAAACTCATTTCACAAGGCAGTAGTTTGCAAATGTGGCAGTGATTTTCCTCTGTGCCAGCTCAGGAGGGAGGCACACAGTCCTGCATTATGTCATTGTGACACGAAATTTCCAGTAATAGCCAAAGTTTCGCTTCAGGCTCCCTGGCTGGAACAAAAAGGTCTGGCAAGAGGCCAGCAGAGGCTACAGAATATGGCAGTCAACAGTGACATTTCATTACCTGGACAGCTTTCTGCATGTTCATTACCCTGAATGTAGGAATAGCCTGGAAAGTGCAGGTTGTCGTGAGTGACTCCACTGTGAACCACACAAAATTAAGCTGTTTGTCTGGAGGCCATAAAGCAAGTCCTTTGTAAAAATGGTCTCAGTTCTTTTCTTTTCCTTTTCCCTCCAAGTGTGGGAAGAAAAAAACCCAAAAAGTGTAAACTAAAACAATCCATAGAGTAACAAATATTCCAGACTATTTGTTATGCTGTGTTTTTAAATGGGTTTTTCTTTCAGCTTTTATATCTTCCACATAACTATAGTATGGACAGATTTAGAGATATAATTCCATATGCTAAATCCCCTTATAATAGTCTGAATAATTTAGTATGTTTATACTTTAGGGGAAAAAAAGTAAAAATTATATTTCCTTTTATTCAGCATTCATCCTCCCTTTTCAATTTCCATATTTACTCCATTACCATGCATAAAAAGTTTTTTTTAACTATTAACAAGCCCAGTCTTATGCTCAAAGTCTAATCTCCATTCTTTATGACCATATAATTCTCAGGAAAGCCTTTGTGATCTTCAAGTCTACAGTGTTGTACTCTGAGCTCTCTTGTCAGCTATTACCACTACAGAGATCTTGAAATAAGAACCTGGCTTGCAGTGGGACTAATTCACAACTGAAACAGAATTAGGGATTTTGCTTTACAATAGTACAGCTCTCTGTACAACTGAGCATTTAAGAATTCAGGATCCAATATTGACTTAAACTCTGTATGCATTAAAGCATTACTTTCAATTAATGAACACAGGGTATTAAAATTCATACATGTTTTAAAATAATTAATTTAAATTTCCATTTGAAGTGCTCTGCATCAGATACCTTGTGGAAGTCATCTATATGAAAAGTACTCTGTGACCATGGAACACATGCTACTTGATCCTTTTAACAAAGATTAATGAGAAAAGCAGTATCTGTAGATATACCAGGCAAGTCAGTAATTGCTACAATAGCACCTAAAAAGGAGCTGGTTTAATTCAGCTCACCAGGGAACTGTTGGTAGAATGATCTCTAATGGGGACAAAACTTTTCAACTCAGCAGTTACTTTATTCACATTAAAAAATTCAATTCTTTTCATGCTTAATTTTTTTCCTTCAAATTAATTGCTAGAAGAAACAGGAGTGTATCTGAAAAATTCCATTAATGAAAATCTCTTGGAAAATCACATTTAAACACAGAATAATAGAATGGGTTTGTGCCAAAAGAGACTTTTAAAGATCATCTAATTCCAGGCCCCCTGCCATGGGAAGGAGCAACTTCCATTAGACCAGGCTGCTCAAACCCTTTTCCAACCTGGCCTTGAACACTTCCAGGGATGAGGCATCCACAACTTCAAGAACTAGGAAAAGTTCAAGGGATAAAACACTCTTTCCATACATGCTAGCACAAGATAAACACAATCATAAATGGATTAAAACCAGATTAGTAGATTTTTTAGGATTTCATAAAAAGAAAAGGGAATTCCAAACCACTAAACTTACTGTTAAATAAGCACTAGCTGGTAACAGTCATAAATATTTAGGGAAAAAGAGATCTGTGATGGACAGAATCTCTCATTTCCACTTATTCTGACTTATTTATTACTTATTCTGACATTTATACTTGTCTGACAAGAAAAGCCACTGACAAGCTGAAAACTGTGTATTAGCCTTCTTGTGACTGGAGACCATAACTTTTCTTCCTTTCTTTTTGAAGTCATGATGGAAATAAATCCTTATTTTGAATACTGCATTTGTACTGCTCAGGAGGTCTTCCAGATGGTCATTAAGTATAACCTAACTTCTCACTGGAATATTTAAAGGTGTTATTTTTAGTAAAGATCAGCTGCTTTGTTCTAATTAGCTCTTGAATGCTTCTGCAGAACTAAACCCCCTTTATTGTCAAGCATCAAGTGTACATCACCTTTTTTCATCTTAGTCACATGCTAGTGGCATTTCCAGGTAAGCAAAAAGGAAATACAATACACTAAAGGAGATGGGGAATAAGAGGGTCTTGGGACACGATTACTTCTATATAAAAACAAGGTTAATAACATACTTTTGTTGACTACTAACTACTTACATTGTTAACAACTACTTTTGTTGCTACATATGGTTTAAAAACTACTATAATAGATATCACAACTTACCTGTAGTGACTTGTAATGCCTTTTTTTTTCTTTAAAGAAAAACTGTTGAGGAAAACAAGAGGGAAAGAAACCCTGTTGATATACCATTTTTATTATGCAAGTTAAAAACTAGCAACCTCTCACAAAGGGAGAAATTGTAGTCCTATTTTATCTTCTTCCAGGAGAAAACAAAGAAAAAAAATTCCAAAAGCTATGACAAAAGTGGAATGTAGGAATTAATATTAATCACTTGTTTTGTTATTTGCAAACTTGCTGTTGGTGCTGGCTTTTGTGATATGCATATAATGTCTCCAGGGAACTGCAGTAAATTATCTGCTCAGGAAATGAGTCTTAAACAGGCATGTGCCTGCCTACAAATGATTAAGGTATATCACACCTGTGAATGAGCAGCCAAATTCTGACTGATACAATTAAAATCAATAGTTCAGTCATATAAAACTGTCTAAGATATGGAATGAATTCTGCATTAAACCCAGATGTCTAGCTCACTACTAATTATTATTCCTATTTTTGAACTGCTGAAGAAGCACTGACTGTCATGGCTGAGGTTTATGACCTTATTCAATCTGAAATACATTATTCTCTGAATTCATCAGCTCTGCTACCAGAAAAAATGCAGTATCATATGCCCATATACACTGAAATGTTAACATGTTTCCTAATGGCATTTGCACTTTCTGCTAACCAGTTTCCAGGTTTTCCTTCTTTCATTTTAGGAAACAATACTGAGGCAACTATGGACATAGGTTTGCCTCCCAGGAAATCCAGTTTGCAAGAACTATTCCCATTATTCACCACAAAGATCTACTACCACTTGCACACTAGGACTAGGCATATGAGTGCTTAGAAGTACCATGTGCTTTTATAGAAGGCTTCAGAAAGGAAACCTTCAGGAAAGTTTCTCAGCAAGGAGGTTTGAAAGCTTGCTCAGCAAGGATTATGCCAAATTCTGCAGAGCAGCACAGTGGTCCATACAGCAAACTCAGCTTGGTGAGAGAGGAAGAGAAAAGAGGTGAAAGAGGAGAAGATGTGTACAGGAGTAGGACCTGGACAGATTTCATCTCAGTTAATTGCCTATGTTAGGAGCCCTGTCAACTTTGCCTCCCCATATGGTGAACAAAGCCTTTCCAGGGAGCAATCCCACATATGTAAATGTGAATCAGACCTGAGTGTAACCTTCTCCACTGACTGGAGCAGTGTGACTGGGCTCCTGCCTTGTGCTGCTGTCCATGGCTAAAAATGAAATTATGCAGATCTTACCAAAGCAGGGTGCAGGCAGGCAACAGATTTTTCCTGTGACCAAATAATTAAATCCAACTAGTTAAATAAAACATGTCTATTTATGACATGAAGGTGTTTTTATGCTAATACATATTTCATCTGTAATCCCTCTGGGGTGCAGGTGCAGAGTCATCCACCAGATCATGAGGACCCACAGTACAAAAGGTTCACACAAAAGGACAGCTTCTAGCTATGAAGAGCTGGCAGCCTAGATGGCATCTCAGGAGTGGAAGAGGAAATGGAAAAGGAGAGCTGGGAGAGGAAGTCAGAAAAATCCAAAGATGTTCTCTATCACCAAGTGCTTCCCAGTTTGTGTCAACTCTACAAATACAGATTTTGAGATTTTTGTATTCTATGCCAAAATCACACACAGGAAGAAAGGGGTATATTGCAAAATTTTTATTATACATATAATTTGGGGATGCCTAGGTATACAGAAATTTAGTACAACTAACATTGCCAAATATCCTTAGTATCTTTCTCTCACTCACTACAAACAACAGGTTAAGTCTTTTAGCACGTGTATGGATTTGACATTTCACATCCATCAGCACATATGCATTGCATGTTGACAACTATTTTCTAGACTAAATTCACTGAAGTCTGTTTGCTAAACTCAGTAAATAAGGTAAGGCTCATACTCATAAGTATTTCAGGGGGTTGTTTTGGGTTTTTATGAGAACTCCATAAGGAAATTGAATTTTTAATAAACTTGAATGAAAAAAAGAACCTGAATAAGATTTTAATATTTATATATATATATATATATATATATATAAGTATGTTCTTTTTGAGCTTGAGGTTTCTTGTTGGCAGTCTGCATTATAATATTTGGCTATTAAATAGTAATACCCTATCAAGCTATTTTAGATTTGGATTTTTAATTAAGATCTATGCTGAATCCCATTTATTTCAGTTCTTGTTATCTAGGAGATTGGAAAATCCGTATTAAAAAAAAAAAAAGTCTTAAACCTTTATGTAAAATTTTGATTGTTCAGGACAGAAGCCATCCCAAATTACTAATTGCCTATTATCTGCTCTGCAGAGAGAAATTTTAAATGGTGATAATGCAAATAAAACAATGAGTGATGAATGATCCATGTCATAGTTTTATTATTATCTCCACACAGTAATAGATGAAAAATATATCTGCACAATAAAGTTACCATCCAATTGTAACTGTCTTTAACTTACTTGAAGTATTATATTATCAATTAAACAAACTTGAGATTTTCTCACAAATTAACTGTAGAAGAGCATTAATATATATTCTTTTTATTTAGGGCTCCTGTTATTAGCAATGATGGAAAGCAACTTCATGCCAAGTCTCCATTATTGAATCTTGATTAATCACAATAACCTGTTCTAGTGTGTTTAAGGACTACATAAAGATCCTTCCATTATCTGCAAACCTCAAACTTCTACTGTTTCTAATATGAATGGTGGTTTTAGGAACAAACAACAAACAAAAATCCCCCCAAAATGCAGAAATAATCTAGGCACCTGGCAAGACAAACCACAGGAAGTTTGGGACAGCTCAGTAAATCTTCAGTAGCTCAGTGAAAACTTCATTTGCACCATGGTGGAAGATACATGACAGCTATAGGAAAGTTTGATGCATAAAGGTTCTTGGCTCCCCAAAGCACTGCTAGAATAGGATTATCCAGTGTTTATATTGCTGATTGTCATCCTACCAGAAAAAAAAAAAATTGTAACCCCTCATTCTATTTTCTTTTCACATCAGAGTACAGCTCCTAAGTCTGACTTAACCTGATGTGCTCCAATAGGGATTAAATCTTTTGGCTTTCATTTTTTGCAATTCAAAGCATCTTAGACATCAAAGGATCTTTCTTTCTGAAAAGTCAATACTTCAGTACTTCAGAATAATACCCTAAAAAGCAGACACTCAAGATACTCAGTTTTGAAAATACCAGCTAAGGTTATTGAAATAATTTTACAATGTTATCATCCCAGTCCCACAAGATTGGAATTGGATGACTGAGTGGGATGATGGAGTTATTGCAGATCTCTTCTCCCTGGTATGCAGTGACAACATGTGTGGGAATGGTACAAAGCTGCAGCAGGAAGGGTTCAGACTGGACATAAGGAAGCAGATCTTTACTGGAAGGGTGTTTAAACACTGGGACAGACTTCCTAGAGAGGTGGTCAATGCCCCAAACCTGTCAGTGTTTAAGGGGCAACACCCCTAACAACATGTTTTAAATTTTGGTCAGCCCTGAGTTTGTCAGACAGTTGGACTTGATGATCTATGCAGGCCCCTTCAAACTGAAATAGTCTATTAGTCTAATAGTCTAATAGTCTATTCTTTTCTTAAATTGTACTAAATCATATCTGTAAGAAAATATCAATGGGCAGCCAACATCCCCTATATTCTGGATAACAATGCAGAAATATGATTTATCAGTGCTGGAACACAATTAAAAAATTCTGCAGACTTTTCTTTTTAGGATATGGGCTACATAGTAATGTCAGCTAGCTATCAAAAGTTTTCCTTTAGAAATACCTTCTTACTTTTTGTGCTGTGCACAAAAGAAGAAGCCTTGTTAGCAGACAGGTACTGCTGGGGCCTGGGAGGCTCAAGTTAGCAGCACACCAGACCTCATGAGTGTCCCCTGCTCACCTAAATACTTGCATGGCATCCTGCTCCAGAGTTACCCCATCTGTCAAAAGACATTTTTTTCAAAAATGTAGTTTTGTTTCAAGCCAAAATGAAACGTAAGTTTTGTGAATCACAAACATTCTCACAGTAACTACAGTAGCAGTAGCCTGAACAAATTTATTGTGAAATATTAGAGAAAAAACAATAAAACATAATCAATAAAACAATTACCAGGATATATTTTAATGGAAACACAGTTTGCTGAAGGTACTTTTTGATTGCAGATCAGAATATGGAATTAGTTGAAACACATGGCAATTTACAATTACTGTAACTTTGCTTACTGAGCACTTTACTAATCTGTTAAATGGCCAAGTCCAAAGCACAGCTGCTTTTTAAAAAATCACACTCTCTAGAGACAGATTAACTGTAAAATAACTGACCAACAAAGACCTTTCCCCAAGCTAGAAACTTCTTGTGCCCAAGAAAGGCCAGAATTCATTGCCAGAAGTAGGCATGAGAATATATTAGCAATGGTCTTTTTTTTGTCCTTTAATAGCCTAGCCTAAGTAAAGAGTGACCCACCAGCATTTCAGCAAACTGGGTGCATCTTTTGGCATAGGCTCAGCTCAAGACTTGTATTCTGGATCCATAACAAGATCACTGAGCCTCTCTAATACATTTGTTCCATTAAATGATAAGCAAAAGTAGTCCAAAGCACTTAAATCTACTCAGAAAATCAATGGGAAAGGGGAACAATCACAAGGTTATGCAACTATTGAAATTGAAAATCATCTTTCAGTAACTGGTGTTTCTGATTCTATCATATATTATGAAGTACTATTTAATCATGCAATTTTGTTATCCATAACTCATGAAAATTACTTATAATTTTACTGAAGTGCATTTTTTGCTTAGGATTGCAAGTTTTCTTGCAATGTTTTTCTTGTCATATTTTAAATATCTGGGAGAAAAAAAATATGAATGACTAATTTAAAAGGTATAACTGGTCATAACCTGAAAAAATAAAATTATGAAAGCAATTTTAGACAAGAATAGACAGGTTACTTATTTAAAATTGAACGTGCCACCTCCAAAATCCATCATCCTGCTGTGCATTCTCAGCATCTCACTTTCCTCTCTGACACATCCAACACGGCCCTTTCCAGGCTGGAAGTTTCAAAATTTCCATGTTGCTGATTTGATTTTTGCTCAGGTTGCAAACAAGCTCCTACATTATAAATATAAGGCCATTTGCACATAATCTTTTTTCTCAGAAATGTTTTTATGCATTTCTGTCCTGCCTTACACATTTCCAGCTTCCCTTAGTGACTGTCTCTCTTTGTCATGCCTGTGGTTTGCTCATGCTCCAATGTTCTTGCTCTGTCTCTGTCTTTTCTGTATCATCTCCCCTGGTTATATTTTGCCCTTTCCTGTTCTTTGAGCTGACATCCATAGTGAGCTTCTCATGTCTTTTTCTTAGTTCCTAATCTATTTAATTGCATTTAGCTGGCATGACTCCAAAGCTAAACTCAGTTTTCCTGTTCCTAAGTTCTGTCTTTCACTTTATCCCTTTTAATTCAGCTCTCACAGAGGGCAGAAATGTTATCTGTACACAGAGCACTTCAGCATGCAGCCCACTTTGCAGTGTCTTAAGATGCTTCCAAAGCAGGGGAAATCATCTGGCCAACTGTATCTTATCTTCCAGTTGGAGACAACTAAATCAGCTGTAACAAGTGGTCTTAAATATTCCTCTTAAAGTCATAATCTGACCCCAGAAATTGGGATAATTATTTGAAAAATATTATAAAATCTGTGGTGGTGTTTTGGGGGGATATTTTGGGGGGGATGGTGGTGCAGTGTTTTAATTAGGGTTAATGAACTGTCAGAATGAAGAGTTTCATTAGCAGGAAAGGAAGGAAGGCAGGATGAACTGGGTGAAAAAACTTCAGCCATGCATCTCCATGGTCTGTATTCTAAGACACAGAATCTCATGAACAGTGGCTGGGCTTTCAATACAATGACTAAAGCAGAAAAGATAAATAACTAGGGAACCTCTATAATTCTGCTGCAACCCAGAATTAACAATATAATTTCTTTTCAACAATACTGCATTGTCTTGCTATTAACCTGCATTAAAAAAAAATAGCCAATTCATTAATTTTGCCATAATCAAAATAGCATTTCTCCTCATTAACTCTTCAATAGAGAAAAAAGCTCAAGCTGTCAATATCAGAATCAGCATTCAAAAAGAAAAATAGGAAACTCTTATCATGTGGTCTTACCAGGCAAATTTATGTGAGGATAATGAAAGGAAGGAAAGTGTCAGGGGAGTAAAAGAAACTTTTAAAAGATGCATGGGAATGTCACTAGCAAGCACAAGATAATGGAGAACTTGCTGAAAGCTGGAATGGAAAATATTAAGCAGCCCTCCACCTGGGAAAAGGAAAGGGAATGTACTGTTGCCAAATTTTGCAAATTGCTCTTAAGTTCCAAATATGAAGGCAAGGCTCTTTGTGAGAGATCTTGGCAAAGAGACAATCCTGGGAAAAGACAGATAGGACAGTTAAAACCGAGTTACTGCTGAGCCATGGATTCCAGATCTTATATTTCCCTCTTTCTTGATGTCCTATAACTTCTCTTATGAGAACACAGGAGAACATTGCACAACAATGTGAGGTTTTTTTCTTGAATTCTTCACCTCCTGCTTCCAGAAGATTTTTCTGTGAATGAGGTATAATCATTCTTTACAGTAATGAAAAGAAGGAAAAAAAAAACCAACCTACATCTGAGAAGACACCAGGTAAAGCTGTGATTAAAGATTGACAGTTTTACCTAGTATGAAAGATTAAATTTTCCATTTTTATACATTCCCTCAAGAACAACTTGTTCAGATATAGATGAGTTGGCATCATTCTGTCAGTGTGGCAAAAGATTTTGGAGACTGGACCTGAAAATGAGCACCATACAAGCCAAATCTATGACTATTTATTTTCTTGAGATTTGCTTGGAAGAATACCATGGCATAAAGCCCTGGACAGAACAAGGGTCCAGGAGAGCTGTTTTTTTTTCAGAAGTCATGTCTCCCAAGCTCAAGAATTAACTGTCCCAACACAGGGAGGTTAAGGGAGATAGCAAGGGGCTGTCTTGGATGAAAAAGGAGCTCCTAACAAAATTCAGCTATGAAAAAAGAAGCCTGCAAGAGGTGAAAGCAGGGATAAAGGAGCCAGGGGAAATATGGAGCCACTGATTATGCAGGGATGTGGTTAGGAAAGCCAAAGTCCTTTTGGAGCTTAATCTGACAGGGGACATGAAAGGCAATAATAAAGGTTTCTATGGGCAGTTCAGCAGCAAGAAGGGAAATGTAAAGTCACTTCTGAATAGGGCAGGGGATCTGGTGATAGAGGACATGGCAATGGCAGAGGTAGTAGTGCCTTTTTCACCTCATATTTACTGCTCTAAATGGCCTTGTCAACTCTCTTTCTGTAAATTAACAGAAACAGTATTTTTAAATATGTACAGCATGACAGAAGAAATTTTATTCTAAGATTCATACTCACAGTATAGGCAAATTGTATTCCATATATATCCTTCATATAAAGAAATATATTATTCCCCAATGCCCATAGTATTTTGTAGGCATCACCATGGCAGAATTCCTCAAAGTAACTGGGAGGGTTTGCAACATTTGTTGAAGACAGTTCCTTTCAGTACAGGCTTTGGCTAACTTTAG
Organism: Oenanthe melanoleuca; assembly: GCF_029582105.1. Taxonomy (NCBI): domain Eukaryota; kingdom Metazoa; phylum Chordata; class Aves; order Passeriformes; family Muscicapidae; genus Oenanthe; species Oenanthe melanoleuca. The sequence continues at coordinate 32,908,805 of NC_079333.1, read as the reverse complement.
TTTAAGACTTTTTCTGAAGAGAAATTCTTGAAAATGATAATGGAAAGAAAGTAAAGAGCATCCAGGGGGACCACAATATTTTATCCCAAGCACCAACATAGCAGCCACACTTAAAATGCTCTAAATGGTATGAAAATTCTGCTATTATGGAGATTATCACAGATGCATATTTAAGGACAAGAAGGACTCCTTGGAGAATTCTCTGTGGTGGCATGCAAAATTTGGGTCACAGTCACCCATCCCATAATTCCTAAAGCATCACATTTCTGTAGTTTCAACAAGGAAATACTATTTTTTAAAAAATCAAGTTTTTATTTCCACTAAATGTAACTATGAAAAACAGTAGAACCATTAAAAGCTTTCATAAAAAGATAAATGTTTAAGCATATTTGACTATGACTTTTCTTTGATTTGACCTTGGCTAAATTGAAAGCACATAGAAAAATTTACAGTCAATGCTAGATGTGAGCAATACTAATATCTGGCTAACTGCCTCTGCTGTGAAAGCTCTTTCTATTTCAGTAAAATTTTATGCACAAAAGCATTTTCTAGAAACTGATGTAGTGTGTTCAATACCTTTTTAGACTCAAGCTTAATTACAAAAGCTTTTTCATAATAACAAATATTGTCCCAAGCAGAGACTATATTTAATAAATATGCTTATTATTTTCCTTAATGAAAGCAATGTTTAAAATTTGTAGGTAATCCCATTACACTGTACTTCAATTATACAGCCCAGCTCTCCTACCCTCCTGCTGATAGAAGACTTCCTCATCTTAGTCTCCAATTATATACATTAAGTCCTTCCAAAACTACCTTCATTATTACACACAGCATGTATGGCTCTATCAGAGAAAAAGCTGTAATTGGGAAAGAGCAAAATGCATTTTCGAGCTTCAGATAATCACAAGAAAAGTTAATTATGTCAATTAAAATAATCTTCTCTCCACTCAACAAATATGACCTGTTTGTACAAAGAAACACAGCAGGACAGGTACTGATCCCTGATAAACCATGGAGTTACTATTCAAGTCATTCTAATCAGAAAATCTGTGAGAGAACCAAATTTTGATTTTAAATTACTTTATAAGAGAAGAATGGCCAAAAGAACTATTGGATGAACCCAGGGGAATTCTCCAAAACAAAAACCATTGCATTTCTGTATACATCCAAAATTAAACCTCAGTGTTTCTGTTCTTGGACTAAACTTCTACTTCCTAAAAGCAGAAAACTGACAACTGACACAAGCAGACTACTGACAGAAAAGGTCCTGGAAATATATAAATTAAAAATGTTAGGTACAAGGACTAAAATCTGCACCCTTAACTGTTCTTGGCAGAGAACTTCATCTCAACATCAGGTGGCAACCAGTTGAACTATGAAGTGTTGGCTCTAATTGCAGGGTCTCAATCAGAGCTTTAAGTGTTGAAGGTATGGCTGCAGATGGGAAAAGCAGAGCTGCTCACCCCAAAGAGCATCAGGGCACAAGGAGGGTCCCAGATCCTGTAACTGCACAAGCCCAACTTATTTTCATTCCCCCAGCTGGTAGAAGGAAGGGTGAGATGTGAGGCATCTCTCACTATTAGCTGCTGCTGATAGTTAATTTCCCTTGCTCCACCCACCTTGCTTTACTTTGACATTACGTTTTATCAGCCTCAGCCACTTCAACCATTTTTTAGAATGGGCAGTTTTCACCAGCCTGCTCATTACCATATTTTCACATCTAATTGTGACAGCACAGTTATTCATGACCCTAATTTTGCTCTGAAGAACTTTATCCATCCCACCTCACAATGCCTTACCTGGATCATTCAACTTTTGAACACTTCCTAACATATCTATTGTTGTTATTCTATAGGCATCAGAAAGAGAAGTAATATTCCAGAGAGTACTACAATACTTCTACAATGCCACCATAAACTTCTTTAATCTGAGTACTTTTGGTTTTTCTTTATATATGCCAAACTCTTATTTCTTTATCTTACAAATTCCTGGCAATTTGCTGTATAGAATCTGCACTGACAATCTTATGTGACAAGAAAAGTCAAGTCCAAGTACTTCAGTTTAGAGAACATTTTCAGATTTCCCAGAACAGGGAATGCTACTTGTTCTGGAAGTTCCAATCTCTTAATTTCTTTTACTCTGGTTTGGTTTTTTATCACTTGGTGATTTTGTCAGGGAATTGGGATCCCTGCCAAAGATGTTTACCTCAATTTTGTTTCAAGCCCTAAATTAGATTTCTCCTAAATAGTGAATTAGATTATTAATCAGTAAAAATCTAAATCTTCATTATTAATTTACTTGAAACAATACAGCACCTTGTAAAACATTTATGCAGCAGTAAACAGAGAACCACTTTGCAGAGATCATGACATGCTTAATTTACTACACAGCTAAATATTTAATTACAAATGCGAGCAAAGCTGAAGGTGTTCTGCTGAAATTAAACTATCTTTTAAACAGTAATAATCTTAACTTTATTGTGAGCAGTAGTGGTAAAATTTTAGAACAATTGGTAGGAAACCTGCTCCTCTTTGTGGGGTTTGCCTCTACCAGTTAAGTGGAAAATCATGTATTTGGCCAGCCAGCCTGCATTTATTGATAGATCTAGTCCCTCCTGTAGTTTCAACAGAAATATTTCTTAAATGGCATATTAAATTAATTGAAAATGCAATGCACTTTGAGGCATTGCATTTGCAATGTAATAGAATTGCTCCAATGATTTTCTTGCTAACATCTCTAATTAGAGTAATGACATTTTAACTTCCTTGTGAATATCGAGCAATTCTTTGTTTCATATTCAATTTTCAAAACAACCCAGGTACAATATTTTAAATTCATTTACATTTAGACATCCAGACTCATATTAAAAAACCCAACAAACCCTTTTATATTTCCAGTTTAGGAAATTGCACGCAGAGCTTTTTCAAAGCCATCTCAAGATGAATATATCCTTCCCAGTGTTGAACCTGAACAGCAAATGTTGATGCACATCAAGTCTAATTAAGGTGAGCTTTCAAAACAGATATTCAACAAATGCAGCTGTTTCAGACATTTGCTAAATGTCTAACAATATGTAGAATGAGTTCTGGATTTTTTTTCTTCTATTTTTTTAAACTATTCCTTTCTATTTTCTATCTAACTCATATAACTCAGCTTTCAGAAGAGAAAGGTAAGGGATGTTTTCCACCCTTCTTTACAGTGATAGATGCAAAGAATGGAGAAACAAAACAAGATAGGCTGGAGAAATTTAAGAAAATTATCATTATGTCCCATTTTGGGAGGGAGGTCTATTGAATAGACTATTATACTAAACAAAGAAATTATCAGGCTATAAGTATAGTCTGAAAAACAAAGAGTAGCAACAGGATCCTTTTCACCTCTCTTGAACATCTCTTTCAAAACAGCAAATTGATATTTCTTAACCATCAAGTTGTTTTTATTAACAATACAGAATATCCTCACCTTTTTCTATCTTATAAGAGTACATGACAGTCTTGTCAAAAATAATTCACCTAAAATCTTAAAAAAAGTTGTTAGCCACAAAAACTACAGCTATCTATACATAATTCATCAGCTAAGAGGAAAAGAATATTATATTTAGAGTAGGAGTAAAACACATTTTTCTATATCTTCCTTCCTCAAGGCTAAAGAATATTTCATAGAATTACAAAACTGTATGCCATAGCTCTTCAAGCCTCTAAATGGAAAAAAGAAGGGCACATTTGGTAGCATGCCTCTCATTATGCAGAATCCTACTGATGTGACCTTGCTTCTCCAAGTAACTTGTAAGGTCAAGTTTTCAGAAGTAAGATGAGTGACATCAACAATCCATGTTCAGTTTAAACACTGGTGTACAAAACATGGAAGCACTTAATGGAAGACAGACTGAAGTAAATTGAAAACAATCTTAGTGTAGGACTGAAATAAAGTTTTCACACAGTTTGCTCTTCAAATCCAATCCCATTTGAGGCACTCAGCCTGGTGTTGGTATCATGTGGGTCATCCCAGATGAGCTGAGTGGTGCCAGCCGTGTACCTGCACATACTATCTGTGTCTGCACGATTTTGTTGCTGAACAGACTGGCAAAGGAGGCAGGATGGGGGGTGGGAGTGGTGGAAATGTGAAGAACCTTGTTTGGCTGTTTGCCCTTAAGCTGCTGTGAAAAAGAGAGCTTCACACTTCAGAAAAATGTGAGTGCTTCTCGTGGTACTGGGGTCTCCTTCCTGGTGACAAAACCTCTCTGAATGTACTAGCTAGCCCTTTGCTTCTTTCCAATTGCTCATCTGAGGCTGTTAACAGATATTAGAGCTATAACCAAGCTTTCCCTGATATGCACCAACACTTTGTGTATGGCAGAGAATTTCTTTTCACCATTAAAAAAATGTGCCTCATTTAAAATAAACTGTCTTGAGAATTGCATGGCATGACAATAATTCTAAATTTTACTAAAGCTTTTTACACACACATGACTTTGGCAGGCTGCCTTCCAGTGAGAGCAAGTTACATATGTACCAGCTCTAATGGCCCATATAGGATATTAAAAACACATAAAGAATAATTTGATAATTTACCTTAGGAGCAGTATGAGAATTTTCATCTCAGTTTCCTCCAGAGACTCTAATGCCAAAGGACAGATTGTTTCTTGTCAGTGTTTCAAACTGATCTCTATTTGCAAACACAGCAAGTGATGCCAAATGCAGTTCAGAACTCAAATCAAACAACTATTTATTATGCATTGTTTTGTATTGCATATGCAGGACAGAGAGGCAGGTAATGACCAAAAAAAAAAAAAAAATATCATGCTTGCACATCACACAAGCCATTTCCATAGTATACCTGAATACTGTATATAAATGAAGAGAAATAAAACTATTCTAATAAAATAATGAGTGCCTTATGAGTTAAATATATTCAAAATGCTACACACTGGGATTTAACAGAACTTGATATACAATGACCAAAATATAAATGCAGTAGTTATACAAAGAAAAGAAAAGAAGGGGAAATGATAAATTATTTATTGAATGAATGCAGAAAATAGAAAATGATAAAAACTTTTCTTTGAAAAAACAGGTTAGCTTGTAACCAGTGATAATAAGCCCACTTATTCATTAGATCTGATTCTATTTAAGTCCCAGCTGAGCACTCAGAGCAGCAATTAATGCAGCCATCAGTGTGGCTGCCGTTTTCTAAATGTTCCTGTCCATCTTGGTTTTGTCTTGAAGCAAACAAGATGAAAAATAACTAGAAAAATTGCTTAAACTGTTTCTAAGATGATCACAACACTGGCTAAAATGGCAAAGGGAAAAGAGCTGTTTTCAGTGCCATGCTACAGACATCTCTGGATGGTACCTGACAGGCAAAAGCACAGAGCAGTGCATGCCAGAATAATGCATGGGGGAAAGGGAGAGGAATCACCAAAGTATGGCAGCCAGCTAATGTTAGAGCTCTCTGAGATTGGACTGAAGAGAAGAAAATAAATTCTGTTCTTTATGAAGACCTTGCCCATAGCTGGTTAACAGGTATTTCTTTATTACAAAAAAAAAAAAAATTAAAATACCAACTAATTCAACCAGAACTGCCCCTTATTGCTCATTAATTGCTACAGATAGGTGCTGGGCTTGGTCAGGTGCAAGAACAAAACCCCTCACAGAAGAAAAAAATTAAACACATTAAAAAAAAAAAAAAAAAAAAAAGACTGGTTTGAAATTCAGAATTCCAAGGGATTAAGTTCAGTAGTTTACTGTTGATCAGTATCTTATTTTAAAGCATCATTCTTGTATTTTTTCAAGGTTACTTAAATTTATTTACTATCCCTATATAGTGATTGTGAGGTGGCAGTGAGTTAAAATAAATCCCTACTTAGGCAGCTTATCCCTCCTATTATATATTAATCTTATTGCATATGGGATTAAAACGAAATGCAAAGAAAAAAAAGGAAAAAATCCAGCTTGAGTAGCGATATGTTTCTGGATTAAATCACAATATCATAAAATGTCTTAGAATTCCAACTGAGCTGTGCTAAAGCAAAAGACAGCAAGCTCTGGATACAGGAATGCTTGCATATTTTTCTACACACAGTTATGTGTGAAAAGATAAGATTTCCCCATAAAACTGTGAAATAGAGCACTTAGAAAGTCCATTTGAAAAGATTCCTCCAGGGGGCTAAGATAACTCCAGCATCTGTTCTAACAGATAATTCTGCAAATAAGTGACACACTTTAGTCATCCCATTGAACCTGGACAACGAGGGCCCTTGGCTGCCCAAGCACAAATAAAACTATCCACTGCCCTTACAGCATGTGGCAGCTACATGAGATGTCCCTTAGAGATGCAGCCATTTCACCTTTAGACAAGGCTGTAACTAGACCTGCAAGTTTTATCACTTCATCACAACCCCAGTGGACTGTAAATGATTTGGTAAGCTCTGGTTTGAAAGAGAGGACTCCTTAAGAAATCTAAGGTATGCACTGAAGGAAAGAGAGAGCTTCTCTTCTTTTGAATTATATATTTAAAAATAATGCAAGAAAAAATCTGCTAATATGTTTTATGATTTCTTAATGACAGAGTTTCTATTATTTGTTGTGAATAATTACTGTTTTAAGTGAATTTCTTATTTCTTTCAAATTAAATTGCTGGGTAGCTACTTGTAAACAAGCAAAACCAAAAAAAGAATCCATATCCTAGAATTGCCCACCATGCAATTAAAAATACAGATATGAGAACAATCTAAATTCAAGTGTCATCTTGATATGAAAATTTGATTGTTGTTACTGCCAGAATACTTTTGAAACAATTATAAAATATGCTGGCATCTATAGACTTTGTTGTTGTTACATATATGTTGTTACATAACTTCTTAAAACACTTTTTTGGGGGGGTCTTTTGCAAATATGTCATTGTAGGCTGACAGTCAAGGGTACTTGATTTACCCAAATCAACTCCAAAGCCAAGCACACAGAAAGAAAAACTGTTCATTGGTCTATGTTCTACTTATCTAGTTTGCAATGCAATACTTTCAAAACTACTCATTTAAAATTATACTGCTCAGTTGTGGGTCATTATTTTTATTTACAATTGATAGTCCAAAAACTTCATTCTATTTCATCATTACATATACACCTATTATTTTAAAGTTAAGTTGCTTCTATCTTGAATTATTAAATTAATACATGAGTTAAACTTGAACAATGAACTAAACCCAATGGTGTAAAACTTAAATATTTTTCAAATACAAGACATAGTTGTTAGAACTGATAATACTTTAGGAGTACTTTGATTTCTAAAAACTAGAAAAAGAATTCTAACAATGCTCTTCTGTTACAGAATAGTGAAAATCAACTCATTTAAACACTTCACGTGGGCCCTGTTGTTTTGCTCCCTAAAATAATCTACAAGGAAAAACCTCATTTTGAAGTGGCTGTTATCTTTAGATTTAAAACTTCACCCACATAACTAATTCTACAGTGTTTAAAATTTGGGTCTCATGGTTGCAATATGTTCCAGGTCTGAACTAGCATGAAAATGAGTCTTGAACTTCCCCTTTCTAAGTTAAATTATGTGGTAACTGTGGCAAGTCTTGAACCTTGAAACCCAAATTCCATCAATACAGTCAAGCATTATCAGAAGCTTTTTTCACACTTTGCTCATTCTCTCAGATCAACATGATTAATTGTTCAGTTACTTTCCTGTACCTCTTCCAACCATTTAGAATACTTATTTCTATAGCATAACCACATGCAGTTAACATCTCTTGATTTCTGCTTGATTGTGGTTTAATGAGAAAAATTCAATACATCAATCCTTGCCTTATTTTGCTTCCAAGGTTCAAGTGATCACGTTTACACTCATAACAATAATCCTTTCTTGTGACAAACTCAAAGCAGTTTAGTAACTTTAATAAAAAAGGTAAGACCAGCAGGTAAGACCAGCAATGACTTGAAAGGAGTTCAACTGTTTTCAAGCAACATTAGTGGCAGCCCTTAACACTAAATGTCTCACTACTTGAAGGGAAGAGTAACACTAGCAATCAAGCCAAGACAACCAGATTGAGATAGAATTTGTAGATAAAAAGTGCAATACATCCTGGAAGTTTACAATTTAGTCTAATAAAAAACAATAAAGAAATATGCTTAAGATTTGGCAAAATGGCAAAATGAGAACATTAAGAACAATTCATAGGCATTATCCCATTTTACTTACAAGAAGTTTTAGCCAGGACTGATTAGAACAAAAGGGAAAAAAAAAAAAAAAAAAAAAAAAAAAAAAAAAAAAAAAAAGGGAAGAAAAAGAGTTCAACTTTCCAAATTTGAAGGTTTTTCAAAATATTTTGGTTCAGTTTTGCATTAAAATAAGGTTTTAAAATACATCATGAAAGTATGACTCAAACAGAAATACTGGTGCACACCACTCAACTCAGAAGAGCCATTTAAGACACCTACGGCTGCCATTCTTCCCGTTATTCCTAGATGTCTTCTTCACTCTCCAGATGAAATTTTAACAGTGAGAATTCATGTTTGGTTTATATAAGCCTAATATTTGCCAGGAAGTCATGGAATCCTGGAGTGGCTTGAGTTGGAAAGGACCTTGAAGGTGATCTCATTCCAATCCCCCTGCCATGGGCAGGGACACCTTCCACCAGCCCAGGCTGCTCAGAGCCCCATCCAGCCTGGCCTTGGACACTGAAGCTCTCAAGTTGTGTGTGGGTGTTAATGAGATAATGAGTTAATGTGCCTTTCCACAGGGTTCACTCATCCAAGCACAAACTCCAAGGAAATGCTGGGCTGGAGGGGAAGCAAGAACTGAGAAGGCAGGGCAGACACAGTAGTTCTACACTCAGCAGGTATTGGTTAGGGAGATAAGAAAGCAAAGTGTCCTGTCTCTGCACAATCCAAGCCCAAAGTTTTGACATTTTAAGGAGCTACACTGACTGCCAGGCTGTGCATATGTGTGTGCACACAGCAACCTGTGTTGTAACCAGCCCTCGTTTTCTTTCCTCATCCTGCGAAAACAAACAGGCTCATACAAAATTCCTGTTTCTTAGAAATAGCCCTTTAAAAATTCTTGACTTGTATTCATCCAAAGAAGAAAAGCATAACAGAAAAATCTGTTACGGAGCCCCAGTCTTCTGATTCTTACTATCCAGATCTTTACTGCAAGTAAATCTTTTTGCAGACATATGGTATTAGAAAATACTGCTGTATGTTACTGCCTCCAAAAGCACTAAGAAAAATATGTATCATTCAAATCATGCACCTGGATAAAAACAGCTAATTATTCTTCCAGAGGCGAAAAACAAAAAAGGTGAAACTGCTTAATTATTTGATTATTCAACCACAATTTAAAAAATGTCAAAACCAAAACAAGGCATGCAGTTAAATGTTATTTTGGATTTACTTTTTGCTAGATCTATATTCTATCTGTGCTCTCCTGGTACTGAGGTATTGCACTGAAGATGTCAGTGTTGATCGGCTTCCAACCATTAATAGCACTTATTGAAATAGCATCCTGCTAGGAATGGGATTTTCTGCAATTGCTAGAGTTTGATTTGCAGGAAAAAAAAAAAATTAAAAATATAAATGAGCCCTGACTGTGGAATAAACATCCAAGAAAAAAATTATTTTTTGTATATGTCAATAAGTAAACATTTACAAGGTTTTTATTGCAGACTTACTGTCTTCTGGCAAAAATAAAATTCCCATGCAGATATGCTAATAGCATGCTCAAATAATATCAAAAAAGCTTTCCCTTTAAAACTGTTAAGCATAGCTTGAAAGCTTAAATAGCATGCATCTAAGTTGTCACTTATTTTGAAAGTCCTATAGGGATGAACAAGTACCAATACAATAAATCTATACAAAAATATTTAAAGTAATTAAAGAGAAAAAGAGACAAAATTTTGAAGCATTCTTTTAGTTGGTATTACAAGACTGTACAGAGAAGAAAGCAGTGAATACTGTGGCACTGCTTTATGAAATTTTTCAAGGTTATTGAAATAATCTATGACCATATATGCTTTAAGCAATCCACACCAAATCTGTTTTTAAAGCTGCTGAGTGAGCCCCTCTGTGTCGGGAGTGGAATGTGTCCACTCATCCTGCCTCTGACATCTTGGAGGAAGCCTGAGAGCAAATATTCCTCTGGAGGGAGCCCCTCAGGACTAAGGGAGATCCAGGCTGCAACTTTTTCTCCTCCCATAGCAATATGCAAACAGCAGGAGAGTTTATATGTGTCTCTTTTTATGGAAATGTAACTGATGACAGAGAAAGTTTGACAGTCCCATGTATAGCTCTCTGTATTGCTGCTTCCCCCTTATGTACATGATGTGAAATACATAAATCCCTACTATTTAAGTAACTTCCCAATGACTTGCTTATTTAAATTTCAATATTTCCACACAGCACCTTTTTAACCATTAGGAATATTTTGCAGAAAAAGCTAACCTCTCCCCATCCTCCCCTCAATCACAAATATAACCTATTTTTGCTAATAATTTTCTCAAGGTGAAGGGCTTTTCCACATACAAAGGAATTCAGGCAATGATAGTTACTTGGTGGACTGGGGGCTGTGTTACATAGCATAAGACATATTAAAGACATAATAAAGCAGCCCATTTAAAAAGTCTTTGACTGCTTCAAAGACAACAAGGAGAGGAGGAAGCCATCATTATCATATTAATCAAGTAACTTTATAACATTACATTGAAGTTCTTTCCCCCCAATCTAAATCTGAGTTTATGAAAGAGGTATTGGTCCCATTTTGAAAATGGTTTGTCTGGTAATGTAGACAAAATTGGATTGCAGGTCCCCTAACTAAATGTTTTCTATGCCTAAAACAAAAGACAATTGCCTTGATATCTCCTAATTATAATTACTGCAAATTTTTAAACTATTTAAGTTTTGCTCAGGGAGAAAGAGAAGACTCTTATCTATAAGGGCTTCCAGAAAACAGCCAGTTAAATACATTTCAATTTTATGAGAGAAAAATACTGAAAGATAGTACTGACCATTTTTACATACCTATATCTTTTTAAAATAAAAGGGATCCATGCTGCAGCACAGTTTCAACAAGTACCATGAAACAAAATTCCCAAACATTATAAATGCTTAACATATTATTCCATCCTCATTAGTACCACACAAGGAAAAAAATAAAATATATACAAGCAGCAAACAATCAGCGGTTGTTTAAGAGCCTAATATGGTACGAGGAAAAATAATGCAGCACAGCAACAAGTTCACTGGAGTGCTCCCTTAACACAGACATAGCAGAAGTACAGCTGTTTATCTTGGGAAGAAAAACAATCAGAAGAGGACACAAAGACTTTTGAAAGGATCTTCTCCCCGATATTTAATAATATGCAAAATATTGAAGGATTCCCGCATGAAATCAGCAACAGCAATAGGTCGTTTTTCATGGTATTTTAAAAAGCTAAGCAGGCACACAACAGGATGCCAGCAGGCAGCTTGCATGAGACATAAGGCTTTATATTCCCACTAGGAACGTACCTTCTCTGCTTTGGCTTTCCTGGCGTTATGCACAAACCTGCGTCCCAGCTTCTTGGCATACCAGATAGAGGCAAACATTGTAGTGATGAAGATTTCGGGCTGAATATGCAGCACACACACACAAAAAAAAACCAAAAAACAACTTCCCCCACAACTGAGATACAGATCTAATGCTGGTTAAGGTCTTAACTATGCTGTTGCTTTGTCAAGTCCTCTCATGCTGCCTTCTGAAAAAAAAACAAACCACCCAGTGTGGCCAGTCTGCAGGTGTATTTACATACTGCCAGCAGGAAGTCCAGGGTGAGGCATCTTTGTATCCAGCTCACATCCAGTCTGCTAAGTGCCTGTCTGCAGTTCTTTAGCACTGTCACCACAAACTACATATGTGTCAGTATGAAAGGAAGCTGCAGTAAACTACTGTAGCAGACAGCTCACCTCCTCTTCTCCTGTTCTGAAATTTAACTCCTTGGTTCTCTTCGATTTGCCAGCATGCAACAGAAGCAGCAGCAGCAGCTCAAAAACGAGATACACAGCACTGCAGGAAAGCAAAGGGGCACAAAAGTGCCAAAAATAGAAATGTGTATTAACTGTTAAGGTGAAAGAACAGGTGTTCCATGTGTTTCAGGGCAATTAAGATATGAAAGGAAAATTGATTTCACTTTGTTCTTGCGGTCTGGGGTCTATTCAGAGATATTTTTGCTACCTAGTTTCAGTTCACAACAGACAGGCATCAGAGCTGCTCAGTTCACTTGCTGATGTCACACATGCTCTGCCGAAGGATTTAAGACTCAAACAAGGGCTTCTGTTTTTTCCTTTGATAATGCCTTCATGAAACAGAAACCTGATGGATTTTTTTCCAAATTCCAAACTTCTGCCCTACCTAAGCCTGCTTTTCCCTCCTCCTTTAATTGCATGCTATTCTGCATTAGGAGTTGGGAAGTGCCTTTGAACACCCACTTTTGCAGCAAAACAGCAATGCACTATTTTGTCACACACTTCAGCTTTAACCCCTGCACCTCTCTTCAGCTATAATGGCTAAACAATAAGCAGAAACACACTCTTCTGGCTCCAGACATATGACAAACCAGATGTTCCTCCCAGGCAGATGCAGTATCAAGGCTGTAAATTACAGGGTTTACAGTTAAGTGTGGCATTTGATAGCACTTATAAGTCCTGCCCAATGCCCTCTCCCCTACAAGTGAGGAGATACCAACATGCAGGAGGACCACTGCTGTCCTGTGTGCAACACTGGATTTGGGATGCACACATGCAGGAATGATTTCTGCTCTGCTATTCCATGGTAAAGAGCAACACAAAATTAACTGATGCATGGCAAAGGAAGTACAGGCAGAGTGATTAAGTATAAGGCTTTTGGGGCCAAGGAAACACCTTTTCTGCCCCAGGAGTTTCAGAGAATGGCTGAAACTATTTTCTTCAGGGCACAGAAATGAAAAGGGAAAATACTCCACTCTCACTTACAACTTAGATGGAACATCCAAGTTCCTGTATCTGGATGGCACTGCCCAAGCTTTGAGTCTGAAGGTAAGTACTGCTCAATCCATTAAGATTATAGGGAGTTCAAAGAATTCTTCAATGCATTTTAAAATGGCAAGTTGGTTAACTGAATTGAAATTCTTAGATAGTGATGGTTTTCTTCAAGGTAGCTCCAAGGGATATGTTTGATTTTTAGCTGGGGGGAGTATGTACTAACTACGTCCAATTCAAACATTTAGTTAATCCTGGCAGTTAGAAAGTTTTATAGACCACAAGACAGAGCAAATTCACATCTCATCTGGAATATGATTGCTATAGAAGAACTGTCTTTCCATGACACCACACCAGCTCTCTGAACTCTAGGCTGCTAGTAAGGTAGACTCTCCAAGGTGAGAAGTCTATTAAAGGAAAACCTGTACTATGCCGTGTAGCAGCCTCTCACCATTCTCCCTATTTGTGGGATTACATTGTTCTAAAATAGAGAGAAGGATAGACAAGGGAAAGAAGAAAGATGGCCTGAAAAATTTAGGAAGACATCAGAGACCTTGTTTCTAGCCAGGATACCATTGTAAGGAAACATGGGTAGAAAAAAAAAAAAAAAGTGCAGAAAAGGAGAAGCAACATCATTACACAATTTAACCAACACTATAAATGTTAAAGGAACAGGGAAAAAAAAACTTACACTGTATATGCATAAACAGTAGAACATTTCTCCCACTCTGCTCCCATGCTTTTATGAAGGGAATAAGCATAATTTGAAATCACTGCACTACAACCAATAAAGGGTACATTCTCCCAAACAACTATTTATATAGTCTTATGTATATTCAGAAACTCAGAAAATAGAAGGAAATACTCATTAAACAATAAAAATTCCTTTTTATGACTTTTATCATCAAAATTAGCACCTTTACTGAACTATATATTCAGGAAAAATAGGGAGTAATAAAAAGCCACAATTCATCCCACTTAACGGAAAAAAAATAGAATACATTGTTCATTTAAGAAATAATGACAAAGCAATAGGGAGGTAATTTTCTCCACCCACTGAAAATGTTAGATCAGGAAGAATAAATCTTGCCAAATACCTAATCCTGATTCTAATCAGAAATACAGCTTAACTGTTTGCATGCATTTGCAGATCTGTCCAAACCCTCAAGCAGAGCAATGGCCAGACTGTGAGCCATTTCCTTACAGCTCCATCAGGCAGCAGTCTGCCATACATTGCCAATAGCAGCTTTATTAGGGCTCTACTGGTGCCGAGGGACTTTATGATTATGAATATTTTACTGTAACCATAACGAAGGCTGCATTTTACAGAAGTGCTACAAGCTGAGTTGCTTTAGAAGAACTGGAACTCCCAGCTGCTGTCTCCTCAAAGGAGTAATACCTACTTTAGCTTGCTCACTGAAGTGCTACATTACAAGGACAGAGAGATGCATGCCATTGAGCAACAATATTACCACAGACAGGAGATAATCAGTTAAGAGCAGATTTTACACGGAGCTTCTTGCTGCAAATGAGTGGGTGGCTTTTGGTAAGCCAATACACATCCAAACCATACATTAAATGTCATTCTTCTGCCTCTATGAGAAGAATTGATCCTACCACAAGTGGGCACATGGGTAGAGGCACAGAGCAGTTATGCTGTTGAATTGTGTTATTTATATGACGTGGCTCCCCAACATCTCAAAGCAGCAGCAATTGATGCTCGGTACTGAAACAGATGGTTGTTTCAAACACCTTGCCAACTGTTTGTATGCACTGAGCATCACCAGTACTTCTGACAGTTTGCCTCCTTTTTCAATCCTAACAGTGCTGCTTTACTTAAGCAGCATGCAGGAAGAAGCCTGGCTTTGCCTTGGACAGAGCATTAATTTTCCCTCGTTAAGGGATAACTTCCTCACAGCACACACGTGGGGTGTCAACCTCCCCCTCACACACCTGTGGTGAAGATGGATGTTGGCTGTGGATTCTGGTTCTCTCCAACCTCTATCTGAGTACATGCACACAGTAGTCATAAAACGTGATGACAGGGCCATTTAAAATACAAATACAGTTCAGTCATAAATAATGCCCTCCTTGGAAGAATGGGAAGACAGATGGAAAGATTAGTATTCAGGGTTTGCAGAACTGTTTCCAGTGAAATGGGCAGGAGATGGCACAAGTTAAAAATGAAATACTTAAGATCTAAAACAATCACTTTAGCACAAGTTTTATTTGTTAACATTCCACAGCTGTGGGTACAGGAACAGAGCTGCAGCTGAGAATCTAAGGTAGCTAGCTTTGTTTTTATTAGCACAAGGCAACAACAGATATTGATTTGGCTGACTGTACAAGCAACCATTTCCCATCCCCAGCACAACTAATTATCTTACACAGCTACATGATGCCAAGACATACTCTTTAATGACCAGAATAGGAGGAAAGACAGGAATCTAAATGCCTGCTATTCAGTCCAGAAGATATAAATTGTGGGCACTCAGACCTCACTATTCTTTAAGTAGATGGAAGACCCAAGGTTTTTTAAGGACCTTATATTTCATTCCTCCCTCTAAACAACAGCAAATGGACTAATGTTCTTTCTCCTAATGCAGCAAATAATATTTTTATAGGAAAGCCATGGGCACTCTCACAAAAGTAAGAGCCAGCACCACCAAAACACATTAAGACTTCTCTTTTGGCCAGGGCAGAACACAGTCTGTAACAGGTACAATACAGGTGAAGGATTATCATAGAATAGACTCACGGAATTGCTGAGGTTGGAAAGATTATGGAGTCCAACCATGTCCATAAGCACATCTACACATGTTGTAAATGGCTCAGGAACAGTGACTCAACCACTTCTCTGGACAGCTTGTTCTGATGCTTGGCAAGGCTTTCCATGAGAAATCTTTTGCTAGTATTCAACTAAATCTCCCCTGATGAAACTTGAGGCCATTTTCTCTTGTCCTATTGCTTGTTACCTGGGAGAAGAGACCAGCCCCCACCTCACTGCAGCCTCCTTTCAGGTATTTAGAGAGAGGAATTAGGTCCCCCTGAGACCAAGCTAAACACCCCCAGCTCCCTCAGCCACTCCCCTTCAGATTTTGCTCCAGACCCTTCCCCTTCTCTGGACTCACTCCATCCCCTCAATGTCTTTCTTGCAGTGAACTGAGCACAGAACTGAGCACAGAATTCAAGGTGCACTCCCAGCACTGCAGAGTATGTAAATTTCCAGTTATGGCATTTTCTACCAGTTATGAGGTTTCATAACTTTTTTTTTTTTCCCCACAATAAAAATATTAAAATTCTACCTCTTGGTCCTTAGTTTTAAAGATGAAGTTGTTTAAAAGCTAAGTGCTTCCTTGGAACATCCAAGTCAATGGCAAGAATATAGTGCCGTGATTTTGAGAACAGTCACTTATCCTGACAAAGAAATGTTGCACAAAAGGGAATGGGGGAAAAAAAAGAAGCAGAAGATGAAGGAAGAGATGGGATAAAAATGGAAAAAAAAAAAAAAGAAAATGAAGTACTGCATATTAAGGATGACAGAGGTCCATACTCTTCTCTTCCAATTTAAATTTTTCTATTCCCTTAATATTTCTTGTGCCAAATCCTTTCTCTTAAGAAACTAAGCTTTCAGAAACCCAGATGTGACATTAAAAGTTTGCCCCAGGTCTAATTTCCCCTTAAAACAGAAGATACTGCATGCAGACATTTCCTCTGTCACCTTTCCTGATGCACAGCAGAGCCACTTCCTAGCAGAGAGCATGAAGAATTGCACACACAATGTCACAAGACTTCAGAGCAATATAAAAAAAATAAAAAAAAAAAATCAAGTATTTTTTTTCCTCTGGACCTCCTTTAAGTGTGAGGCCCCAGACATTTTGTGCCTGCACTCTGCCATGCAATTATCCCTGCTATTATTCTGTTCTTCTATTATTTGATGGGGTAGATGGCCCTCCACCTGCAAACTGTGGTGCAACAGGTCAAGAGAAGAGAGGATGAGGAGGTGTGCTGCAAAACTGCTTGAAATAGACCTTCAGCTGTGGAAGGATGGGAAATGGAAATGGAGTAAGTGCTATGCTAGACACTGAGACTCAGCACATCCTTGCACACAGGAATGTATTCTAGCACTTTACTGCATAATGGCATAACAGACTATGCTTTAAAACTAGGCAGTTCTTCTTCCTCTTTTATTTGTTAAGCCTTGGAATGGAGAAAAACCTAATTACAGCACTTAATTTTGATTTTAAAAATTGATTTTCAACTCTAGTTTCTGCTGGTGCATAGGAAACTCCAGTGAGTCACAGAAGTAATACAACAATCATTAGCGGCCTTAAAAAAAAAGAAATAAAAATTTGAAAAATGCCAGTTTATTCCCTGTTTGTCCCTGGTTCAGCTCAAATTGCTTTCTGCCTCACCTTCCTAATAGAAATTTTTAAATTTCTTCCTGCTGTGTTAAGAAATCACAATCAAAATGGTGTATAAAATCCTCTGATGTGCCATTACACTGCTCAGACTTGTATCAAATCAAAGCACTGTGTATGTAGCACAGTTATACATTTGCATGGCAAGTACTCCCACGGGAAATAATATAAACTACAAAATTTATCCTTGGGGAGAGAAAAAAAGGAGGAACCACAGACTGCAAGCAGTGCTTATGTGTGTCACCAGTGCATCTTGCAAGGCATTTGCCAAATATAATCCTGAGCAGAACTGAATTCAGTGTGGAAACACTCATATTACAACTCTCCCCTACTGCAGCATTTACGTACATTTGTTTTCTTGTTATTTATACATAACCCTGTGTGATGCTGGACTCATGTCTCTTGTGGGTGGGGATGAATAAAGGCACAAAGTGACTTGGTAACCAAAATACAGGAAACTGGAGAATCTGCAGACTGGAGCCCAAAATCTCTGACCCAGGGCTTGGCCACGTGGCTTGCCATGGCCAAAGCCAGGCTGATGTGGCACACACCCTGGCTCAGTCCTGTGCCAGGCACAGCTCCCTGTCCAGAGCCAGCAAGGGCTGGGAATGTCCATACACCCACCTGCAAGGGGCACTGACATGCATAATTTCCATATGATCTCTTTATTAGGAACAGCAAGGCAGGCAGCCTACAAAGAGTTGTTCATCTCACTGCTAGTCACCAAAGAACCCCAGAAAAACAGCTGCAGGAACAAGCATGAGGATATATATCATCCCATCTTAAACATTATTTTATTCCTGGCTGATGACAAGCTGTCTTTCCTTTCAAAGGCATCCTTAAATCTCACTTTTGCTTTATCAGCCCCAAGAGCAAAGTAAAAAAGTCAGAATAAGCAGAAACACTGCAAGTTATAGGCACTGAACCAGCGAATCACACTGACTGCTTTGGCCCAGCATTATTTAAAGGTTCAAGGTGAATGTCCCTAGCCCCTGCCATTGTCCAAGCTCCCCAGAAAATCCTCATGCACAGGAAGCCAGGTTGCACTAATTATGAAGCATTAAGGAATCACAAGGTCTAACAGGATAGCTATATTCTCATGCCAGCATCTCCCTGCAGGCAGACACACGTGTACCTGTGTGGGTTGAGCCCACTCAGCAGCAGATTCCTGAGCAGCAGCAGAGTCCATGCAGCCCATGCCACCATTCTCTGTCATCTCACAGGCTGGGCTGCCTTCAGTCCCTCTCCAGCCTCTGCCAAGGCAGCAGCTCCCTGCTCCCAGCTGGGACCTCTCCAGCCACACTCTGCTGTTGGCTGGATCATGCTCCAGCTGAGCACCCCCTCCCCTCCAGGCCCTCCTGACTGGCTTTTCCATGCTTCTCAGAGGAGAGTTCACATGTGGAAAACAAGTGCAACAGATAATGGCTCCTGCCAGTTTTCATTGCAGCTCTTGCTCTTTATCCCTCCCTTTTTTATCCTCAGCTTTTCTAGGCTGCCATCCTCACAGCTCCTGGGAAAAGGTCCTACAGTTCAACAGTTCAGGATCACTTGGGAAGCTAAATCACTTCAGAGCCAAGTGTTTAATAACTATGCTGAACACCTTAGATGCTAGACACAGTGTAGCAAAACAGTGTTTTCCTGCTAAAATACAGAAAGAGAAGAAATATGAAGGAAAAGGATGTAGTTAATTCCTCCCAATATAAGATGGTCTAGTACTAAGTATGAGGGATAGATAACAAATCTTTATCCAGGACTGTCTGCAATTCTTGCTTCCTAGAGTCAGAGACAAGGAAGAGATCTTCTTGATTTTGGAACTGACTCACCACATTTCTCTTGCCCAAGCAAAGCAAAGAGAGGGGAGTCCAAACCACAGCAGATGAAGAACCAGATTTCTCCCTTAGTTCTGCTAAAATTCTTCTGCACAAGATTATTTACTCATTGCAAGCCAGCTGCTCACTCTTAAAATGAAAAAAAAAATAAAAATAATGCTCCACCACACTAGGAAAGTATAAAGATAGAAGTATATGCAAATGTGAATTATTGTGAGAGAAGACATTGTAAAGGAGAACATCTACCCCCTCACTGGTTGATAAAGAATCATACAGAATTCTGCTGAAAGGTCTGAGAGTCCACATCAAACCTGATTACTCAAATGCTTCATTGCAATGTGACACTTGAAAAGGTCCATTTCAGCATTGTCATAAATGATGGTGTTACATCCATTTTGATCAAAAGACAAAGGAATATAAAAAACGTGAAGTTAAGGACAAGGAGTTATTCTTCTTAAACCTGTGAGACCTTCAGAACAGAAAAAAATTATAGCAAACACTAAAATCTAAAATAGAGAATTACCAGTCTAGCCTATTTCAGTGAATTATTAATTCTATGTGGAAAAAAAGGATAAGAGAAAATTAGTCACGTGAGATTTTCTTAATCAATTCCATTTGAGTGCACAGCCCAGTTGATAGGACAAAGATTGTGGTGGAGGGAAATTTTTCATTGCAGAGGATTTTGGCACCTGAAAAACCAGGGGAAGAATTAAGGCAGCATACAGTTAGTGAGATATACTTTGACTTAGAGCTGATTTTTAAAAAAAAATCCCAAAAAACAGTGATAGTGTTTTAAGACAAGAATAAAAAATAGCATCTTTCCAAACACTTTAAAGTTTTTAAATTTAATATGAGTGTTTCAAGAAAACAGAAACTTTTTGAGATCTCTAACCAGTAGAAAATTGAGAAAGTGTTCCTTGAAATTGTCAAAATATTTATCTTTCATTTTCATCAAAAAATCAGAACATTTCAGCCTTCTCCAGGGCTGTCAGTACTGCTGCCTAAATTACATTTACATTTAACTTTTCTTGGGATCCCAGTCAACAGATATTTTTAAAATTTCTGCTCTGCACAACTCACTGAAAATACTTTCCTTTGATTCATACATCTAGCAGCCTCAAAGATCTGCCAAATGAAAGATCAAAGATTCTTCCACACCTTTCTGCAAATTGAATTTTGCCAAGCCAGGAACATTGGTTCTCTTCTCACATGTCAGAAGGTACCACAAAGATGCTAGAATGAACTCATGTGAACTTATAGAAAAGATCATCAAGGACATCCCTGCTTCTCATTGTTCAAGCATCCTGGAAAGCACCATATTCCATGCCTAGACCTTCCAGAAGTAAAACCAAAGCTGAATGAAAGTGTGGATCTCCACCACTCCCCACAGCTAAATGCAGAAAAGATTTAATACACAGACTGGCACAACACATCTCTGTCCTGCACACAGTGGTGCACCAGAACAAGTGTCTCCAAGGACTCTCCAAGGACTCTACCTGAACTGAACTAAAAGCTCTGAAATCCAGACAAGAGAGTTAAATAATGAGCAAGGTGCCAAAATCCCATTCCCAGCATTGGAGAGGAGCTCTCATCTTAAGAGAAATAATCTCTGCTCTCCATTTTCTTCCTCTTTACCAAAGTCTTGAAAGGCAAAGTGAAGGAAAAAGTCAAAAGGGCACAGAATTTTGAGCAGTGCCTTGTCCTACCTGGCACCTACCTGCCCAGCACTCCCACTCTCATTTCACTCAGTTAAAGCTATTATTTTGTTAAAGTGCCCTCTGACATGCCTACTTCCTACTTTCAAGCCTACCCTTTCAAATACAAAATAGGCATTTATGCTTCTGTAGTTTCTTTAAAATAATGGATTAAGTGCTAAGCACTCAGAAGGTTCTCTGCCCACAGCAATACTGTAGGAAGACAACAAAAAGATGGTAGATTGCAAATGCATTACACAAATGTCTGGGTAATTTGATGTGATTTAAAGAACAGATAAGCAGGCAGCACAGTCTTTCAGTCTCAGATGGTCTCAGTCTGAAGAGGGCTGAAGGAATGCACCTTTTGATTATCTCATCTAATATTACCAGTAAATCCTCATTAAAGCTCAGGACAGAGCATGACAACACAAATGAGCTACATGAATGCATTACCCCAGAGTACTCCAGGACAACATCTCCACAGCAAATACACAGCTCTTCCTACCTGTGGGATTGTCATCAGGCCACGTGTGTGGAAGAGCATGCTCATCCTCTGATTGCACGCTCAATGCACATCCCAAGCAATATGTGGCGGATAAATGTTAATGGATACATTACAAGTTAAATCTCACACTTCTTTGCCCATGCAAAGAGTTACAGACTACTGGGCAGTCCTTTGGAAGTCACCATTTCAGCTGTTTCTAGGACAGGGCACACAGCCTAGGGTTCAGCCTCTGCAGCTGTACATTTAGGATGGTGCAGTGTGCTTTGCTGAGAGAGATCTGCATTTTTAGTTGCACAAGCACTGAACATGGCACAGTGGCAAGGCAAGCTACATTACAAATGCAAATTCAGAGATTGGAAAAGAAAAAAAAAAAAAAAAGAAAAAGAAATCAATTTCAAGCAATGTTTGAAATATATGTAAACAAAGTCACTTAAGTGAAACTGGCCCAAAACTACAAGAAAGTATTTACCTTTTGGAAGCTCAAGATAAAAATACTGTTTACAGACTACTTACAGAATCCTGGCCTTCAGGAAGCAAGGTAATTTCCCCCAATGATTTTCTATGCATAGTGTGAGGGAGGCAGTTAAAGCTGATATAATATAATCTGAGCTACATTTAAACATCTGGCCCATCTGCTTTATATGCATTGATAGGCTCTAGTCTAGAGCAATCGATAGAGTGTTAAAATGTTATTGAATATAATTTTTAATAGCTGTTTTACTTATGTGTCCTTCTTGGGCAGGCTTTAAAATCAGGATTGTAAGTAAAATATGACTCTAAAACACTGTCATATTATATAAAATTATTTTAAATTAAGCATATTCCTAATGTAGATTTAGCTTCTTTACAATTTGTAGTTGATTGATACTATGCCCCATAATTTTCCCAGTAATAATTTAGAAAAATAGATAGATATGTACATAGGATAATTTTATACTTAGGATAGTCTGAAGGTTGTTTCACTTCTAACACACCAAACCCTATAATTCCTGAGTTAAATTCTCTTCTTCCACTGATTTAAAATTGGAGTTTTGCCAAATGAGCAACATTTTTTGGTTTGGCTATGGTACAGCCTTTTCTGCACTATGGTAGAGTTCTTCTGCTTAAGAGGCTTTCAGAGGTTTTGAAACTATACAGGAATTTTAAAAACATTAAATATTGACTTCAGACAGGGGGCCTGACTAGGTTTCCATGCTCTTGATAGAGCTGAATACAAAACCTAAATGTTTACCCACTTAAAACATATCTAGCTGTTGTCATCATCAGCAAATAACCTACAAATAATTCCACAGTGGGAAAGAAAGGTCAAACTATAGACTGCAAAAGTTGTGCACATTTGATTCATCCAACCTCATTTCTTTAAAAAGCATGAAGACTAAGATATTTCAGAACACTACAAAAAGTAACACCTTTCAGCTAATTAGGCTTCTCAACACATGTGAAAGTACTTCAGAAGTGTACCACAAGTCAACAGAAGTGAATATCAAAAACCATAGAAGCCCCCAAATTATTGTTTGTGAATAAATACTGATTCTGGAACTTAACTCTGATGTAATTTATCCTACACATAGGGGAGAAGCTGTGCAAGAACCAGCAATTTGTCCTTTGATGAGCTGTGGGCACAGACCATGGCATTAAATAGTCTGAATGACATCCTCTTTCCTATGACCACTCACATGTTGTTTATGAATAAATAATTTTCCACTTCTGTGTTGGGACATACATTAGTATTATTTTTTAAAATCCAAATTTTAATCTTCACATGTGACAGGACATTTATGGAGAGACAACAGAGATTCTAGATGACATTTTTGATGTGACCTGAAGCATTTCACCTCTAAGATTTAAAAAGCAAAAATGCAGTTTTGTGCACAACTCTAATTAGACTGGAGCTGAGCAGAGCTGCTCAGCTGGCTTGCCTAACAGCTGGTCCAAATCTCTTAGGGAGGGGCATATTTTCACAAAACATTTTATGAGGCCACACAGTGAGAGCTATAGGAGTTTATTATTGAGGCAGAGAGGTTGATTAAAAATTTTTGCTTTGGGAATCAGAAATATAAGTGGTTTGTCCATCCAAGAAGTCTAGGCAATTTATGGATTTTCGATTATTTAGGTGTGTGATTTAGTGATTAAAATTTTGTATAAAATAAATAGCCTTGTGTATATCAAGGCCAGAACTTTTATCAACTTCTCAAATGCTTGTATTTGGCAACATTCAGAAGTGAATATACTCATCCTCAGACAAAAAGATTTGAAGAAAATGAGGGTAAAATAGCTAGGCCAATATGTAACAGCAATCTGTCTCCAAGAAACATTTACAGGCAGTTTGGCAGGATAACTAGGGCAATGGGATTGGAAAGAGAGAGGCCAAAGCCTGGGGTGTGTCAGATGTGCAGTTGTGAGTCACTTTATTTTCTAAGTTACTGCACAAGATGGATGTCATGACCTCTCACACAGCATGGCTGAATAAAGTGTTAGCAGTACAAGGTGTCAGTCTGGACAATAACTTGAATCATTTTAGAAAAGCTAAAAAATATTTTAATTTTCCAAGAGGCACACCTTTCTGGAGGCTGTTGGTTCTGTATTCTAGGCACAACAGTAATGTTTTGTAGTCTTGGAAAATTATGCATAACCTGGATTTTCCAATTTTAATATATTTATAAGGAAATTTATAGCTGTCATTCACTCAAAAAGGCTTAACACTGAAAACCAAAGCATTTTTTATGTACCCACAATATGAAAAAACCCTGGAATCATAGAATGGCTTGGTTTGGAAGGGACCTTAAAGATCATCTTGTTCCAACCCCTTCCACTAAACCAGGGTCCTTGTCCAGCCTGGCCTTGAGCACAGTCTCAAGCTACAGTGACTTTATTTTCCTCTCCAGCTCTTCAATTAATATTATAGATTGTTACTGTTTTCCAGTATTTTAAATGCCCAACATTAAACTGCTGATCAGCCTGAGCTGACAGCTCCTGGCACTGCTATGAAAGGGACATCAGTCTCCAGTCATCCACCTTCAATTGCTGTGTTTCTCCTCTTCATTAGTCTGTCTTTAGGGTTATGGATAGCATACCATATGGAGCTTTCTACACAGATAGGTTGAGGTGTATTAATTCCATGTGTTTATTCTCTGTCAAATTCCATGTTAAAAAAAAAAGCAAAACAACTTACTGCAGGTGCACAGAGACCAGGATCTCTTGCCTTTGATCACCTATCTAAATTTTTCAGTGTCCCTCTTTACTTTCTCTTCTTTATGTATTTGTCCATTTTTCATTTATAATGTCTTTCTGCTTGATAGGAACTGGACACAGTGTCATTCCTTTCAAGCTGCTCCCATAAATCACAGAAGCACAGGATGGCTGGGGTTGGAAGGAACCTCTAGTTCCAATGCACCAGCTAAACAGGCTGACCTAGAGCAGGCTAAACAGGATCATGTCCAGGATGATTTGGAGTATCTCCAGGGAAGGAAACTCCACATCTTTTGTGTGCAGCCTCTTCCAGTGTTTGTCACCATCGAAGTAAAAAAGTTTGTATTCAGTTTGTGCATTTCAGTTTGTGTCTGTTGCTGGGCATCACTGAAAATATCCTGGCCCCATCCTCTTGACACCTTGAGATATTTACTGCATTGATGAGATCAATTCTTTGTCATCTCTTCTCCAGGCTAAACAAGCCCGACTCCCTCAGCTTTTCCTAACAGGAGGGATACTCCAGTCCCCTCACCATCTGCACAGCCCTCTGCTGCATCCTGTCCAGCAGTTCCTTGTCCTG